>NC_082736.1:34140605-34203105 GCF_030144855.1 Hypanus sabinus
GAGAGAGGGGTAGGGTGTGTGTGGGGGGAGAGGGGGATAGGGTGTGTGTGGGGGAGAGGGGGATAGGGTGTGTGTGGGTATAGGGGGTAGGGTGTGTGTGGGGAGAGGGGGTAGGGTGTGTGTGGGGAGAGAGAGGGGTGAGGTGTGTGAGCAGAGAGGGGGCTAGGGTGTGTGTGGGGGGAGAAGGGGATAGGGTGTGTGTGGGGGAAAGGGGGATAGGGTATGTGTGGGGAGAGGGGGTAGGGTGTGTGTGGGGAGAGGGAGGTAGGGCGTGTGTGGGGAGAGAGGGGTGAGGTGAGTGGGGTGCGAGGGGTAGGGTGTGTGTGGGGAGAGGGGGGTAGGGTGTGTGTGGGGAGCGAGGGGTAGGGTATGTGTGGGGAGAGGAAGGTGGGGTGTGTGGGGAGAAGGGTAGGGGTGTGTGGAGGGAGAGGGAGGAGTAGGATATATGTGGGGAGAGAGGGGGTAGGGTGTGTGGGGAGGGGTGGGGTGTGTGGGGAGAGGGGGTGGGGTGTGTGGGGGAGAGGGGTGGGGTGTGTGGGGAGAGGGGGTGGGGTGTGTGGGGAGGGGTGGGGTGTGTGGGGAGAGGGGTGGGGTGTGTGGGGGAGAGGGGTGGGGTGTGTGGGGAGAGGGGTAGGGTGTGTGGGGAGAGAGGGGTGGGGTGTGTGGGGAGAGGGGGTGGGGTGTGTGGGGAGAGAGGGGTGGGGTGTGTGGGGAGAGAGGGGTAGGGTGTGTGGGGGAGAGGGGTGGGGTGTGTGGGGAGAGAGGGTGGGGTGTGTGGGGGGAGAGAGAGGAGTAGGATATATGTGGGGAGAGAGGGGGTAGGGTGTGTGTGGGGTGAGGAGTAGGGTGTGTGTGGGGAGAGAGGGGTGGGTTGTGTGGGGAGAGAGGGGTGGGTTGTGTGGGGAGAGGGGGTGGGTTGTGTGGGGAGAGAGGGGGTGGGGTGTGTGGGGAGAGGGGGTGGGGTGTGTGGGGAGGGGTGGGGTGTGTGGGGAGAGGGGTGGGGTGTGTGGGGGAGAGGGGTGGGGTGTGTGGGGAGAGGGGTAGGGTGTGTGGGGAGAGAGGGGTGGGGTGTGTAGGGAGAGGGGGTGGGGGTGTGTGGGGAGAGAGGGGTGGGGTGTGTGGGGAGAGAGGGGTAGGGTGTGTGGGGGAGAGGGGTGGGGTGTGTGGGGGAGAGTGGTGGGGTGTGTAGGGAGAGAGGGTGGGGTGTGTGGGGGGAGAGAGAGGAGTAGGATATATGTGGGGAGAGAGGGGTAGGGTGTGTGGGGAGAGAGGGGTAGGGTGTGTGTGGGGAGAGAGGGGTGGGTTGTGTGGGGAGAGAGGGGTGGGTTGTGTGGGGAGAGGGGGTGGGTTGTGTGGGGAGAGAGGGGTGGGTTGTGTGGGGAGAGGGGGTGGGTTGTGTGGGGAGAGAGGGGTAGGGTGTGTGTGGGGAGAGAGAGGTGGGTTGTGTGGGGAGAGAGGGGTAGGGTGTGTGTGGGGAGAGAGGGGTGGGTTGTGTGGGGAGAGAGGGGTAGGGTGTGTGGGGAGAGGGGGTGGGTTGTGTGGGGAGAGAGGGGTAGGGTGTGTGTGGGGAGAGAGGGGTAGGGTGTGTGTGGGGAGAGAGGGGTAGGGTGTGTGTGGGGAGAGAGGGGTGGGATGTGTGGGGAGAGGGGGTGGGTTGTGTGGGGAGAGAGGGGTAGGGTGTGTGGGGAGAGGGGGTGGGTTGTGTGGGGAGAGAGGGGTAGGGTGTGTGTGGGGAGAGAGGGGTGGTATGTGTGGGGAGAGAGGGGTAGGGTGTGTGTGGGGAGAGAGGGGTGGGATGTGTGGGGAGAGGGGGTGGGTTGTGTGGGGAGAGAGGGGTAGGGTGTGTGGGGAGAGGGGGTGGGTTGTGTGGGGAGAGAGGGGTAGGGTGTGTGGGGAGAGGGGGTGGGTTGTGTGGGGAGAGAGGGGTAGGGTGTGTGTGGGGAGAGCGGGGTGGGATGTGTGGGGAGAGGGGGTGGGTTGTGTGGGGAGAGAGGGGTGGGATGTGTGGGGAGAGAGAGGGGTGGGTTGTGTGGGGAGAGAGGGGTGGGATGTGTGGGGAGAGGGGGTGGGTTGTGTGGGGAGAGAGGGGTAGGGTGTGTGTGGGGAGAGCGGGGTGGGATGTGTGGGGAGAGGGGGGTGGGTTGTGTGGGGAGAGAGGGGTGGGTTGTGTGGGGAGAGGGAAGGGGGGTGACTGACTGGTGAATAAAGCAGAGATTGAGCAGAGAAACAGAAAGAGAAGTACAGAATAGAGACAGGCCTTTTGGCCCACCTAGTTCATGCTGAACAATTTAACCTGCCTACTCCCATCGACCTGCATCAGGACCATAGCCCTCCATATCCCTCCCATCCATGTACCTGTCCAAATTTCCCTTGAACATTCAGAACGAGCTCACCTGCAGCACTGGGAGCTCGTTCCACTCTCTCACCACCCTCACGTTCCCCTTCAACTTCTCACCTTTCACCCTTAACCCATGACCTCTGGGTGTAGTCCCACCTGCTTGCATTTACCCTGTCTATACCCCTAAGAATAGTCAACCCCTGAGGTACAAGGTCCATCCTTGACAGAGAGGGGGGAGAGGGGGGAGAGAGATGGGGAGAAGGAGGGAGAGAAGGGGAGAGAGAGGGGGTGAGGGGGAGAGGGAGGAGAGAGAGAGGGAGAAGGAGGGAGAGAGAGCAAAGGGAGAGCGAGGGGGAGAGGGAGAAAGAGAGGGAGGAAGTGGGAGGGAGAGAGAGGGGGGAGAGGGGGGAGAGAGATGGGGAGAAGGAGGGAGAGAAGGGGAGAGAGAGGGGGTGAGGGGGAGAGGGAGGAGAGAGAAAGGGAGAAGGAGGGAAAGAGAGCAAAGGGAGAGCGAGGGGGAGAGGGAGAAAGAGGGAGGAAGAGTGGGAGGGAGAGAGGGGGGGAGAGAGAGGGAGGAGAGAGGGAGAGGGAGAGGGAGAAGGGGAGAGAGGGATGGGGAAAGAGAGGGAGAGGGGGATGGGGAGAGAGGGGGGAGAGGGAGAGAGGGGGGAGAAAGAGAGGGATGGGGAGAGAGGGAGGGGTAGAGGGAGAGAGAGGGAGGGGAGAGGGAGGGAGAGAGGGGGAGAGAGAGGGAGAGGAGAGGGAGGGAGAGAGAGGGGGAGAGAGAGGGAGAGAGAGGGAGGGGAGAGAGGGAAAGAGAGATGGAGGGAGAGAGGGGGAGAGGGAAAGAGAGAGGGATGGGGAGAGAGAGAGGGAGAGAGAAAGGCAGAAAGAGGGGGGATAGAGAACTAGAGAGAACGACAGGGGGGGGGAGAGAGATATTCAAAAAAGGTCTGGTTAGAGCGAAAGAGGTAAAATTAATAACGAAGAGGTAGATAGATAAGACCAAGAGATTCTGCTGATGTTGGAAAGCAGAACAACGCGCACACAAAACGCTGGAGGAACTCAGCAGGTCGGGCAGCGTCTATGGAGGGAAATAGGCAGTCGACGTTTCGGAGATGCTTCATCAGGATCGTGAGCGTAATGAAGGGCCTCGGCCCGGGACGTTGCCCGCCAGCTCCTCACCGTAGACGCGGCCCGTCCTCTTGTGTAGAGAGGAGAGGGCAGGAGGTGAAACCGCAGGGGTACAGGCGAGGCTGACTCCCCTCTCTCTCCTCCCCCCGCCCCCACTGCAGGATGTTCTACAAGATCAAGAGTAGGAACGCCCACATGAAAATCCACCGCCAGCAGGACGACTGGCACCAGGGGTCACAGGAGCCCCTCTGCCCTCCGACCCCCTACGTCGGCGCGGCCCTGGGCAAGCAGGCCGCGACCCCGCCGCTCTACCCCGGCTGGGACAACCGCGAGCTGCAGGGGCAGGTGGAGGTCATGTCCGAGGCTGCGGCCAGCGCCGGCCTGGCGCAGTTCTACCACGCGGAGAGCAAGTTCGCCCTCAACAGGAGCAAGTGCACCAACTTCTTTTTGTAACTGACAGTTCACCTGCGACGCACGGACAGCGGAGGCCTGCCGTATCTCGACGCGCGGAACTGAGCCCCGTTCTGCAGCCAGGACGGGTCGACCAGCCCCGACCTCTCTGGGCGCAAGATTTTAAATGCCGATTTATTTTTTTTTTCTGGCTTTTTTTTAAACATAAAAAAAAAGTAGCATTAGAACTCCTCGGGCTGCCTCCGTTGGGGGGGGGGGGGGGGTTGAGAGGGTAACTGATTTTTCACCCGAAACGTCGTCAGCTCCTCTCTCTCACCCCTCCACGGATGCTGCTCGATCTGTTGTCCTTTCTGCAGGCTGCACACCGACATCGACCTCCAGTCACGGCGCCCGGCCAACCACCCGGCCACAGGGGGCAGCCAAGGACTCGCGCTGCCCTGGCAGCCTTCAACACGTGGGTAGGTGGGGGAAAGCTAGGAAATAAGAAGCCGAGAGGTGATAGCTGGAAAGAGTAAATAAGACCATTCAGCCCACCGATCTGCTCCACCATTTCATCACTGCTGATCCATTTTCCCTCTCAGCCCCAATC
The DNA here is from genome assembly GCF_030144855.1 of Hypanus sabinus. Taxonomy (NCBI): domain Eukaryota; kingdom Metazoa; phylum Chordata; class Chondrichthyes; order Myliobatiformes; family Dasyatidae; genus Hypanus; species Hypanus sabinus. The sequence continues at coordinate 34,145,078 of NC_082736.1, forward strand.
TCCTGCCATCTCCCCGTATCCCTTCATACACTGAGTAATCAAGAATCTATCAAGCTCTTCCTTAAATATACGTAAAGTCTTCGCCTCCACAGCAGCTGGTAGCAAATAACTCCACAGATTAACCACTCTCTGGCTAAAGAATTCCTGCTCATTTCTGTTCTAAATTGATGCCCCTCTATTCTGAGGTTGTGTCCTGTGGTCCTAGACTCCCCCACTATAGGAAACATCCTCTCCACATCCACTCTATCTGTGTCCTCTGGTCCTAGACTCCCCCACCATAGGGAACATCCTCTCCACATCCACTCTATCTCTGTCCTCTGGTCCTAGACTCCCCCACTATAGGAAACATCCTCTCCACATCCACTCTATCTGTGTCCTCTGGTCCTAGACTCCCCCACTATAGGAAACATCCTCTCCACATCCACTCTATCTGTGTCCTCTGGTCCTAGACTCCCCCCTATAGGAAACATCCTCTCCACATCCACTCTATCTGTGTCCTCTGGTCCTAGACTCCCCCACTGCAGAAAACACCCTCTTCATGCCCACTGTATCAGTGCCCTCTGGTCCTAGACTCCCCCACTACAGGAAACAGCCTCTCCACATCCACTCTATCTGTGTCCTCTGGTCCTAGACTCCCCCACTATAGAAAACAGCCTCTCCACATCCACTCTATCTGTGCCCTCTGGTCCTAGACTCCCCCACTAAAGGAAACATCCTCTCCACATCCACTCTATCTGTGTCCTCTGGTCCTAGACTCCGCCACTACAGGAAACACCCTCTTTACGTCCACTGTATCTGTGTCCTCTGGACCTAGACTCCCCCACTGTAGGAAACATCCTCTCCTCATCCCCTCTATCTGTGCCCTCTGGTCCTAGACTCCCCCACTATAGGAAACATCCTCTCCTCATCCACTCTATCTGTGCCCTCTGGTCCTAGACTCCCCCACTACAGGAAACACCCTCTTCATGCCCACTGTATCTGTGCCCTCCTGTCCTAGACTCCCCCACTACAGGAAACATCCTCTCCACATCCACTCTATCTGTGTCCTCTGGTCCTAGACTCCCCCACTATAGGAAACATCCTCTCCTCATCCACTCTATCTCTGTCCTCTGGTCCTAGACTCCCCCACTATAGGAAACATCCTCTCCACATCCACTCTATCTGTGTCCTCTGGTCCTAGACTCCCCCACCATAGGGAACATCCTCTCCACATCCACTCTATCTGTGTCCTCTGGTCCTAGACTCCCCCACCATAGGGAACATCCTCTCCGCACCCACTGTATCTGTGCCCTCTGGTCCTAGACTCCCCCACTACAGGAAACATCCTCTCCACATCCACTCTATCTGTGTTCTCTGGTCCTAGACTCCCCCACTATAGGAAACATCCTCTCCTCATCCACTCTATCTGTGCCCTCTGGTCCTAGACTCCCCCACTATAGGAAACATCCTCTCCACATCCACTCTATCTGTGTCCTCTGGTCCTAGACTCCCACCTATAGGAAACATCCTCTCCACATCCACTCTATCTGTGTCCTCTGGTCCTAGACTCCCCCACTGCAGAAAACACCCTCTTCATGCCCACTGTATCAGTGCCCTCTGGTCCTAGACTCCCCCACTACAGGAAACAGCCTCTCCACATCCACTCTATCTGTGTCCTCTGGTCCTAGACTCCCACACTATAGAAAACAGCCTCTCCACATCCACTCTATCTGTGCCCTCTGGTCCTAGACTCCCCCACTAAAGGAAACATCCTCTCCACATCCACTCTATCTGTGTCCTCTGGTCCTAGACTCCCCCACTACAGGAAACACCCTCTTTACGTCCACTGTATCTGTGTCCTCTGGTCCTAGACTCCCCCACTGTAGGAAACATCCTCTCCTCATCCACTCTATCTGCGCCCTCTGGTCCTAGACTCCCCCACTATAGGAAACATCCTCTCCTCATCCACTCTATCTGTGCCCTCTGGTCCTAGACTCCCCCACTATAGGAAACATCCTCTCCATATCCCCTCTATCTGTGCCCTCTGGTCCTAGACTCCTCCACTACAGGAAACATCCACTCCACATCCACTCTATCAGTGCCCTCTGGTCCTAGACTCCCCCACTATAGGAAACATCCTCTCCTCATCCACTCTATCTGTGCCCTCTGGTCCTAGACTCCCCCACTACAGGAAACACCCTCTTCATGCCCACTGTATCTGTGCCCTCCTGTCCTAGACTCCCCCACTACAGGAAACATCCTCTCCTCATCCACTCTATCTCTGTCCTCTGGTCCTAGACTCCCCCACTATAGGAAACATCCTCTCCACATCCACTCTATCTGTGCCCTCTGGTCCTAGACTCCCCCACTATAGGAAACATCCTCTCCACATCCACTCTATCTGTGTCCTCTGGTCCTAGACTCCCCCACCATAGGGAACATCCTCTCCACATCCACTCTATCTGTGTCCTCTGGTCCTAGACTCCCCCACTATAGGAAACATCCTCTCCACATCCACTCTGTGTCCTCTGGTCCTAGACTCCCCCACCATAGGGAACATCCTCTCCACATCCACTCTATCTGTGTCCTCTGGTCCTAGACTCCCCCACCATAGGGAACATCCTCTCCGCATCCACTGTATCTGTGCCCTCTGGTCCTAGACTCCCCCACTACAGGAAACATCCTCTCCACATCCACTCTATCTGTGTTCTCTGGTCCTAGACTCCCCCACTATAGGAAACATCCTCTCCTCATCCACTCTATCTGTGCCCTCTGGTCCTAGACTCCCCCACTATAGGAAACATCCTCTCCACATCCACTCTATCTGTGTCCTCTGGTCCTAGACTCCCCCACCATAGGGAACATCCTCTCCACATCCACTCTATCTGTGTCCTCTGGTCCTAGACTCCCCCACTATAGGGAACATCCACTCCACATCCACTCTATCTGTGTCCTCTGGTCCTAGACTCCCCCACTATAGGAAACATCCTCTCCACATCCACTCTATCTGTGTCCTCTGGTTCTAGACTCCCCCACTATAGGGAACATCCTCTCCACATCCACTCTATCTGTGCCCTCTGGTCCTAGACTCCCACACTATAGGAAACATCCTCTCCACATCCACTCTATCTGTGTCCTCTGGTCCTAGACTCCCCCACCATAGGGAACATCCTCTCCACATCCACTCTATCTGTGCCCTCTGGTCCTAGACTCCCCCACTAAAGGAAACATCCTCTCCACATCCACTCTATCTGTGCCCTCTGGTCCTAGACTCCCACACTATAGGAAACATCCTCTCCACATCCACTCTATCTGTGTCCTCTGGTCCTAGACTCCCCCACTATAGGAAACATCCTCTCCTCATCCACTCTATCTGTGCCCTCTGGTCCTAGACTCCCCCACTACAGGAAACATCCTCTCCACATCCACTCTATCAGTGCCTTTTGGTCCTAGACTCCCCCACTATAGGAAACATCCTCTCCTCATCCACTCTATCTGTGCCCTCTGGTCCTAGACTCCCCCACTATAGGAAACATCCTCTCCACATCCACTCTATCTGTGCCCTCTGGTCCTAGACTCCCCCACTACAGGAAACATCCTCTTCACATCCACTCTATCTGTGTCCTGTGGTCGTAGACTCCCCCACTATAGGAAACATCCTCTCCACATCCATCTATCTGTGTCCTCTGGTCCTAGACTCCACCACTACAGGAAACACCCTCTTTACATCCACTGTATTTGTGCCCTCTGGTCCCAGACTCCCCCACTACAGGAAACATCTTATCCACATCCACTCTATCTGTGTCCTCTGGTCCTAGACTCCCCCACTATAGGAAACATCCTCTCCTCATCCACTCTATCTGTGCCCTCTGGTCCTATACTCCCCCACTATAGGAAACATCATCTCCTCATCCACTCTATCTGTGCCCTCTGGTCCTAGACTCCCCCACTATAGGAAACATCCTCTCCACATCCACTCTATCTGTGTCCTCTGGTCCTAGACTCCCCCACCATAGGGAACATCCTCTCCACATCCACTCTATCTGTGTCCTCTGGTCCTAGACTCCCCCACTATAGGGAACATCCACTCCACATCCACTCTATCTGTATCCTCTGGTCCTAGATTCGCCCACTGTAGGAAGCATCCTCTCCACATCCACTCTATCTGTGTCCTCTGGTCCTAGACTCCCCCACTATAGGAAACATCCTCTCCACATCCACTCTATCTGTGTCCTCTGGTCCTAGACTCCCCCACTAAAGGAAACATCCTCTCCACATCCACTCTATCTGTGCCCTCTGGTCCTAGACTCCCCCACCATAGGGAACATCCACTCCACATCCACTCTATCTCTGTCCTCTGGTCCTAGACTCCACCACTACAGGAAACACCCTCTTTACATCCACTGTATCTGTGCCCTCTGGTCCTAGACTCCCCCACTACAGGAAACATCTTCTCCACATCCACTCTATCTGTGTCCTCTGGTCCTAGACTCCCCCACTATAGGAAACATCCTGTCCTCATCCACTCTATCTGTGCCCTCTGGTCCTAGACTCCCCCACTATAGGAAACATCCTCTCCACATCCACATCTATCTGTGTCCTCTGGTCCTGGACTCCCCCACTATAGGAAACATCCTCTCCACATCCACTCTATCTGTGTCCTGTGGTCGTAGACTCCCCCACTATAGGAAACATCCTCTCCACATCCACTCTATCTGTGACCTCTGGTCCTAAACTCCCCCATTGTAGGAAACATCCTCTCCACATCCACTCTATCTGTGTCCTCTGGTCCTAGACACCCCCACTATAGGAAACATCCTCTCCATATCCCCTCTATCTGTGCCCTCTGGTCCTAGACTCCTCCACTACAGGAAACATCCACTCCACATCCACTCTATCAGTGCCCTCTGGTCCTAGACTCCCCCACTATAGGAAACATCCTCTCCTCATCCACTCTATCTGTGCCCTCTGGTCCTAGACTCCCCCACTACAGGAAACACCCTCTTCATGCCCACTGTATCTGTGCCCTCCTGTCCTATTCTCCCCCACTACAGGAAACATCCTCTCCACATCCACTCTATCTGTGACCTCTGGTCCTAAACTCCCCCATTGTAGGAAACATCCTCTCCACATCCACTCTATCTGTGTCCTCTGGTCCTAGACACCCCCACTATAGGAAACATCCTCTCCATATCCCCTCTATCTGTGTCCTGTGGTCGTAGACTCCCCCACTATAGGAAACATCCTCTCCACATCCACTCTATCTGTGACCTCTGGTCCTAAACTCCCCCATTGTAGGAAACATCCTCTCCACATCCACTCTATCTGTGTCCTCTGGTCCTAGACACCCCCACTATAGGAAACATCCTCTCCATATCCCCTCTATCTGTGCCCTCTGGTCCTAGACTCCTCCACTATAGGAAACATCCTCTCCACATCGACTCTATCTGTGCCCTCTGGTCCTAGACTCCCCCACTACAGGAAACATCCTCTTCACATCCACTCTATCTGTGTCCTGTGGTCGTAGACTCCCCCACTATAGGAAACATCCTCTCCACATCCACTCTATCTGTGTCCTCTGGTCCTAGACACCACCACTACAGGAAACACCCTCTTTACATCCACTGTATTTGTGCCCTCTGGTCCTAGACTCCCCCACTACAGGAAACATCTTCTCCACATCCACTCTATCTGTGTCCTCTGGTCCTAGACTCCCCCACTATAGGAAACATCCTCTCCTCATCCACTCTATCTCTGCCCTCTGGTCCGATACTCCCCCACTATAGGAAACATCATCTCCTCATCCACTCTATCTGTGCCCTCTGGTCCTAGACTCCCCCACTATAGGAAACATCCTCTCCACATCCACTCTATCTGTGTCCTCTGGTCCTAGACTCCCCCACCATAGGGAACATCCTCTCCACATCCACTCTATCTCTGTCCTCTGGTCCTAGACTCCACCACTACAGGAAACATCCTCTCCTCATCCACTCTATCTGTGTCCTCTGGTCCTAGACTCCCCCACCATAGGGAACATCCTCTCCACATCCACTCTATCTCTATCCTCTGGTCCTAGACTCCACCACTACAGGAAACATCCTCTCCACATCCACTCTATCTGTGCCCTCTGGTCCTAGACTTCCCCACCATAGGGAACATCCTCTCCACATCCACTCTATCTCTGTCCTCTGGTCCTAGACTCCACCACTACAGGAAACACCCTCTTTACATCCACTGTATCTGTGCCCTCTGGTCCTAGACTCCCCCACTACAGGAAACATCTTCTCCACATCCACTCTATCTGTGTCCTCTGGTCCTAGACTCCCCCACTATAGGAAACATCCTCTCCTCATCCACTCTATCTGTGCCCTCTGGTCCTAGACTCCCCCACTATAGGAAACATCCTCTCCACATCCACTCTATCTGTGTCCTCTGGTCCTGGACTCCCCCACTATAGGAAACATCCTCTCCACATCCACTCTATCTGTGTCCTGTGGTCGTAGACTCCCCCACTATAGGAAACATCCTCTCCACATCCACTCTATCTGTGACCTCTGGTCCTAAACTCCCCCATTGTAGGAAACATCCTCTCCACATCCACTCTATCTGTGTCCTCTGGTCCTAGACACCCCCACTATAGGAAACATCCTCTCCATATCCCCTCTATCTGTGCCCTCTGGTCCTAGACTCCTCCACTACAGGAAACATCCACTCCACATCCACTCTATCTGTGCCCTCTGGTCCTATACTCCCCCACTATAGGAAACATACTCTCCACATCCACTCTATCTGTGACCTCTGGTCCTAAACTCCCCCATTGTAGGAAACATCCTCTCCACATCCACTCTATCTGTGTCCTCTGGTCCTAGACACCCCCACTATAGGAAACATCCTCTCCACATCCACTCTATCTGTGTCCTCTGGTCCTAGGCTCCCCCTGTATAGGAAACATCCTCTCCACATCCACTCTATCGAAGCCTTTGAAGGGTAGGAGGGCAGCAGCAATCACGGGGGGCGGGGTGTCGCAGTCTCTCTGAACTCCCGCTGTAGTGAAGGCATTCACTCTTTCAAGGCAGGCATCCCTCGAAGAGGCGGAGCAGCTGGACATGGGTACAGGGGGTTCTGCCGGTGCTGGAAATACCGAGCGAGGCACACCCCCTAAAAAATAATCAATTTTGGAGGGTCTGGGCGGGTCAGGCAGCAAATTCAGCATCAGCAGAGTCTCTGTGTTCCGGACAACGGCTCGTTTCGGTCTCCCAGCACCGCCGCACACTTCCTCCCAACCGTCATCCCGTTTGTGCGAACCCGTAGGACTGCAGGTCCTTTCTCCTCCCCCCTCCCCGGCACCCTCGGGTTCACCCGTCACAGCGTCCAGAGCCCCCAGCAGGGGATTCCGAGGGTCCCGTTACCCTCGGTCCTGGCCCCAGCGACCTCGGAGTAGAAGTTGCCGCACCCTTCTGAGCGACAGCTCTCGGCAGTGCGCCCGGGTCGGGAGGGGGTAGGTGGGATCAGCAAGGGAGTGGCTTGCTCTCAGATCTAGTGGTGAATTGAATCGCGGCCGACATCCCCCTTGGTGGCACCAGGGCGCTGACGACAGTGTGCTTTGGAGAGCCAAGGAGTTGCAGAGAAGTCTCCACGGATGACACACGCATTTTCATTTCATATAAAAGTGCCTCTTTCGTTTTTAAGAATAACCTATCACCTAGCAAAAACCCTAAAAGACTTGAATTTCTAGCCTCTTTTTTAAATTGATGTTTTCAGTCTCTGTACTTCACTCAGGGTCTTTCTTTAATGGATTGTTTAAATATGTGTATATATACTGTGTTGTAAATAGTTGTTCAAAATCAGCTCTGCCGTCGAAGACGCAAGGCTGTTTTCAAATTACAAGAGGTTTTGTAAAGTGTAATGTGTGGCGTTTCTCTGGCGTTTTTTAAAAAAACCTCTCGCCCACCTGATTGTTTGACCAGCTCACTGTGAACGCAGGCCCAGGAGCGACAGGTGCTGGGGGCTCGCCATCCCCACTCGTCCTATCGCAGACATTCCCTTTGGCAGAGTCACAGAGAAACGGAACTCTTTGGCCATCTGATCCATGCCAAGTCCTTTTGAACTGCCCACTCCCATCGATACGCCTCGGGACCACAGCCCCCCATACCCCTCCCGTCCATGTACCCATCCAAACTTCCCTTAAACGTTGAAGTTGAGCTGGCGTCCACCACCTGTGCTGTCAGCTCGTTCCACACACTCACCACCCTCCGAGTGAAGAAGTTTCCCCTCTTGTTTCCCTTAAACTTCTCACCTCTCACCTTTAACCCATGACCTCTGGGTGTTGACCCACCCAACGTCAGTGGGAAAAGCCTGCTTGCATTTACCCTATCTATACCACTCAGATAATTCTGTATACCTCTATCAAATCTCCCCTCAATCTTCTACACTGCAGGGAGTAAAGTCCTAACCTATTCAACCTTCCCCTAATAACTTAAGGTCGTCAGATTCTGACAACATCCTTGTAAATTCTCTCTGCGCTCTTTCAACCTTGTTTACATCTTTCCTGTAGGTCGGTGACCAAAACTGCGCACAATACTCCAGTTTAGGCCTCACCAATGTCTTAGACAACTTCTACATAACGTCCCATCTCCTGTACTCAGTGCTATGATTTATAAAGGCCAATGTGCTAAAAGCTTTCTTTACGACCCTATCTACCCTGTGACACCACTTTCAATGAATTATAGATCTCCCCATCTGCTTTGTCCCAGGTATGTGGATGGGGAGGCCATGGTACAGCAGCAGGTCAATGGAACTGGGCAGAATAACGACGAGATGGGCTGAACGGCCTGCTTCTGAGCTTTATGGCCTCTTCCCCCATCTTCCCTCCTCCTGACAACTTCCTTACGCCCCCGCCCCCAGCCCTGGTGAAAAATCACAGAGCCGAACTCTCTGACCTCCTGCCCGACCTGCCGAAGGTTCCCTGCTTCTCCAGCTGGGGCGCCACGTTCAGCCCTGGTTGCCCCGCTGACACAAGCTTCACCTGGGTTAGAGGGCGTGAGCTGTGAGGAGAGGCTTATGTGGACCATGTGCCGGGAATGGAGGGAGATGGACCATGTGCAGGGAACAATGGGAGATGGACCATGTACAGGGAATGTAGGGAGATGGACCATGTGCAGGGAATGGAGGGAGATGGACCATGTGCAGGGAATGGAGGGAGATGGACCATGTGCAGGGAATGGAGGGAGATGGACCATGTGTAGTGAAAGATGGGATATTGACCATGTGCAGGGAATGAAGCGAGATGGACCATGTGCAGGGAATGATGGGATATTGACCATGTGCAGGGAATGGAGGGAGATGGACCATGTGCCGGGAATGGAGGGAGATGGACCATGTGCAGGGAATGATGGGAGATGGACCATGTGCAGGGAATGGAGGGAGATGGACCATGTGCCGGGAATGGAGGGAGATGGACCATGTGCAGGGAATGATGGGAGATGGACCATGTGCAGGGAATGGAGGGAGATGGACCATGTGCAGAGAATGGAGGGAGATGGACCATGTGCAGGGAATGGAGGGAGATGGACCATGTGTAGTGAATGATGGGAGATGGACCATGTGGAGGGAATGGATGGAGATGGACCATGTGTAGTGAATGATGGGATATTGACCATGTGCAGGGAATGGAGGGAGATGGACCATGTGCCGGGAATGGAGGGAGATGGACCATGTGCAGGGAATGGAGGGAGATGGACCATGTGCAGGGAATGGAGGGAGATGGACCATGTGTAGTGAATGATGGGAGATGGACCATGTGGAGGGAATGGATGGAGATGGACCATGTGTAGTGAATGATGGGATATTGACCATGTGCAGAGAATGATGGGATATGGACCATGTGCAGGGAATGATGGGAGATGGACCATGTGCAGGGAATGGAGGGAGATGGACTGTGCAGGGAATGGAGGGAGATGGACATCGTGCAGGGACTGGAGGGAGATGGATTTTGTGTAGGCAGAGGGAATTTGGTGGCATCAAGTATTTTCGCATGGCATTGTGGGTTAAGGGGCCTGTTCCTGCATCATACTGTCCAATGTTCAGATTCGCTCCATCAGCAGCTCTTTTTTAAAGTGCACAGGCCTGACCTTAAGCATCTGTTAATCAACGAGAGGTCGCAGAATGCTACAGTAGGCATTCAGTCTGTCAATGCTGGCCCTTTGGGAGATTGAGGCCACCCGAAGTTCAAATTTATTATCAAAGTACGTATATGTCACCGTACACAACCCTGAGACACATTTTCTTGCAGGCAGTCACAGTGGAACAATAGAATAAATTAAAAATTACTCACAAGCAAAGACTGGCAAACTACCGATGTACAAAAGACAAACTTGCAAATGCAATTTTTAAAGACTAAATAAGAATAATAAATAATTAATACTAAGAACACGCATTGTAAAGTGTCATTGAAAGTGAGACTGTGGGTTGTGGAATCAATTCAGTGCTGGGGTGAGTGAAGTTATCCACACTGGTTAAGGAGCCTGAGGGTTGTGGGGTAATAACTGCTCTGGAGCCTGGTGGTGTGGGTCCTGAGGCTCTTGTACCTTCTTCCTGATGGCAGCAGTGAGAAGAGAGCATGGCCTGGATGGTGGGGGCCCTTGACGATGGACAATTAGTTGTACACTCTTCCTTACTTTCTTTGCCCCGATTATTTATCTGGCTCCTGTTTGGAAACTCCCCGCGAGTCTGCTCCCATTAGGTGGTTGTGTGCTCCTCTGAACTCAGTCTGAAGGGATAATCCCAAGTTTCTGTTGGTTCACTGTTCGTTTTCTGATCCTCAATGTTCTTCCAGTAGTCAAGAATGGTGACTATTGAAAAAGGATCTAGTGCTTTCCCAGCGTCTATGATGAATAAACTCTTCTCAAGCCAGGTACAGGTATTGATTATAACCAAAGTTCTGATGACAAGCACCAAGTTGGATAAGTCACCGGGACCGGATGAGATGTACCCCAGGCTACTGTGGGAGGCGAGGGAGGAGATTGCTGAGCCTCTGGTGATGATCTTTGCATCATCAATGAGGACGGGAGAAGTTCCAGAGGATTGGAGGGTTGTAGATGTTGCTTCCTTATTCAAGAAAGGGAGTAGAGATAGCCCAGGAAATTAAAGACCAGTGAGTCTTACTTCAGTGTTTGGTAAGTTGATGGAAAAGATCCTAAGAGGCAGGATTTATGAACATTTGGAGAGGTATAATATGGTTAGGAATAGTCGGTATGGCTTTGTCAAGGGCAGGTCGTGCCTTACGAGCCTGATTGAATTTTTTGAGGATGTGACTAAACACATTGATGAAGGAAGAGCAGTAGGTGTAGTGTACATGGATTTCAGCAAGGCATTTGATAAGGTACCCCATGCAAGGCTTATTGAGAAAGTAAGGAGGCATGGGATCGAAGGGGACATTGCTTTGTGGATCCAGAATTGGTTTGCCCACAGAAGGCAAAGAGTGGTTGTAGACGGGTCATATTCTGCAAGGAGGATGGTGATCAGTGGTGTGCCTCAGGGATCTGTTCTAGGACCCTTACTCTTCGTGATTTTTATAAATGACCTGGATGAGGAAGTGGAGGGATGGTTTAGTAAATTTGCCGATGACACAAAGGTTAGGGGTGTTGTGGATAGTGTGGAGGGCTGTGAGAGGTTACAACGGGACATTGACAGGATGCAAAACTGGGCTGAGAAGTGGCAGATGGAGTTCAACCCAGATAAACGTGAGGTGGTTCATTTTGGTAGGTCAAATACAATGGCAGAATATAGTATTAATGGTAAGAGTCTTGGCAGTGTGGAGGATCAGAGGGATCTTGGGGTCCGAGTCCATAGGACTCTCAAGGCTGCCGTGCATTGGCCTTCATCAACCGTGGGAACTGAGTTCAAGAACTGAGAGATTTCCTGGTGGTGGCTGGTGGAGTAGCAGCAATCTCCCATTGCTCCAATTCAAATTATTTTACTGTTTCCAACCTGTCTTGAAACTTTCATTTTGAAGTGTGATATTTTTTCCATCATGGCTGCATCAAGGGGTGGCAGAGGCACTAAAAAGGATGGTCCCCCTTCCTCTTCGGACTCTGTCATGGATTTGCTGCAAAGCCATACACGAGAAGCCTCCGAGAAGTTTCACCAATTCAGCTCTGAATTTAAACAAATGGATGGTAAATTGGATTCTATTCAGCAAACTGAACGAACACGATAAACGTGTGAAAAATAATGAAGCAATGTTGTCGCCTCTGGAAACGGAAGTGGATGAACCGCAAAAGTTTTGTGGAAGGCAATCAAAGTCCAATGCAAAGTTAAGACAGAAGATGATCAACATAGAAAATAGAAGGAGAAGGAACAACCTAGGGGTTCTGGGTTTTGAAGAATTAATCGAGGGTACTCATCCTACGGAATTCTTTGCAAACTTTCTCCAAGGATTATTTCCCGAAATTTTGGCGTTTTTGCCAATGATTGATCGAGTTCATAGGTCTCCTGTGTTTAGACCTCCCAACAGAGACAGACAAAGATCAGTAATAATTTGTTTTCATGAATTGAAAACAAATTTACTGTTAATACGGAAAATTCGTCGAAGAGGCATGGTTGACTAGCATGGTTGCAAGATTGGAATTGTTGAAGATTACTCACCTGGGTTATGCAGAACAAAGAAGTTATGTCCGATTTTTTAACAAGGGTTTTAAACCCTCCCTTCGCTACCCAGCTCGACTCAGAATCACACTTAAAAATGGCTCTTTCGAATGGTTTCGTTCAACTGCTGAAGCACAAATGTTTTTAAAATCCAAAGGCCAGCTGTTTAGTTTGTCCTTACATGCAGACAGAAGATTAAATGAGAAACTTCTAATTCGCAAATCCCATCAAAGGGGCATGATTCATTATAAGGTGGAATATTAAGATTCTCCAAGACTATTTGCTTGAGGTTATGCAGGAATGTGCTAAATTTAAGCAAGCTTTGTTAGAATTTTTTTTAACAAAGGTTTTAACCCATCCCTTGGCTACCCAGTTTGACTGAGAATTCAATGGACAGTAGGTGCAGGAATAGGTCATTCGGTCCTTCTAGCCAGCACCGCCATTCACTGTGATCATGGCTGATCATACACAATCAGTACCCCGTTCCTGCCCTCTCCCCATATCCCTTGACCCCACTATCTGTAAGAGCTGTATCTAACTCTCTCTTGAATGCATCCAAAAACTTGGCCTCTACTGCCTTCTGAGGCAGAGCATTCCCAATATCCACCACTCTCTGGGTGAAAAAGTTTTTCTGCATCTCAGTTCTAAATGGCCCACCCCTTATTCTTAAACTGTGGCCTCTAGTTCTGGACTCACCCATCAGTGGGAACATGCTTCCTGCCTCCAGCGTGTCCAATCCCTTAATAATCTTATATGTTTCAATCAGATCCCCTCTCATCCTTCTAAATTCCAGTGTATACAAGCCCAGTCGCTCCAATCTTCCAACATATGACTGTCCCGCCATTCTGGGAATTAACCTTGTGAACCTACACTGCACTCCCTCAATAGCAAGAATGTCCTTCCTCAGATTTGGAGACCAAATTCATTAAAAATGGATCCTTCAAATGGTTTTGTTTGGATGCTGAAGCATAAAGATTTTTTAAGTTTGAAACCTAACTGCTTAGCCTGTATGTTTCATGAAGATATAAGATTAAATGTTTAGTGTCTTTCTGTATGAATAATTGCATCTTTTACTTTTGGTAAACCTTCGTAACTAATTTCCTTTTGTATTTTTTTAATACTGTATTTTTGATATACGAGAATTAAATTTCTTGTTTGGATATTTTTTGGTCTTGGTTGGAATATAAACAACCTGAAACTAATTGGAGCGATCACAGGGTTTTTTTTTGGGGGGGGGGGGTTGTCCATAGTTGTAGATGCCAGCTTTCTATTGGTCGGTCTTCTTTCTTTGGGAGGTGGGTGGGGGGTATGTTTTTTTTCACAGAAGCTGTTTTCGAAATTTTTTTAGCTAACTTGTTGCTTGGTTACCATTTCTCAAGGTTTGTGGATTGGTTTTAACTTACATTTTAACCCTTCCTTTAAATAATATTAAAAATGGAACAAACTATTAATCTACTCAGTTTTAACGTGAAAGGGTTAAATCACCCTGTTAAACTTAATAAGATTTTAGCTTATATTAGGAAATTTAAGGTCACTATTATTTTTTTACAAGAAACTCACATACGCAAATGTGACAATCTACGATTTTTTAGCCGTTGGAATGGACTTTGTTTTCATTCATCTTTTCAGACCAAAATCTAGAGGAGATTCTTATAGATACTGTAATACACTTTCTTTTGTCCAACATAAAGTAGTGTCTGATACTAATGGATGTTTTGTTATAGCTTCAGGAAAACTAGATAATAAATTAATAGTATTTGCCAATGTGTATGCTCCAAATGTGGATGATCCAGGATTCTTTGAGCGTTTTTTTGTGTTTTTACCAGATCTGAGTCTTTATTCTTTGGTAATGGGAGGAGATTTTAACTGCTGGCTAGACCCAATTTTAGACCAATCATCTTCTAAACCAGCGTCTCCTAATAAATTGGTTTTGTTTATTCAATCTTTATTGAAATGTGGTATTGTTGATGTTTCGCGTTTCTTACATCCTCTAGGTAGGGAGTACTCGTTTCCTCCCCCATGTTCATCATACATATTCCAGGATTGATTTTTTTTATTGATAGTCATGTGGCGACCCATTTCCTGGCACACCCGAACCGGCTCACAATTAGCTAGCGTTCCGGCTAAGGGAGATAGCCTATGGGGGTTTGTGAGTACATGTCTTTTGGAGCATCCACACCCATGGGGGGCGGGTTGAGGGAGGCTTTAAAGCAAGGCTGTTTAGTTCAAATAAAGTTATCTTTGACTGCAGTTTACCGACTCCCATGCCGTTATTTTAGCGCTGCGTGTAGCACACCGCTACAGTCAAATGATTTCATCAGTTCTTTCCTGTGAATGTAAAGAGATTGCTGTTTCAGATCATGCTCCTGTATTTCTGTCTTTAAATCTCCCTGATCTTCCTCAAACAGATTTTGGCATTTTATTACAACTTTGTTATATGATAAGGAATTTTTAAAATCTCTAGAGAGGCATATTATTTTGTTTTTTGAAGAGAATAAAAAAGGAAGAGTCTTCTAATCTTTTGTATGGGATACTTTCAAGGCTTATATTAGAGGACAAATTATTTTTTTATACTGCCAGTGTTAAGAATAAAGCTAATAAAGAAAGAATTGAATTAGCCAAGTAATTGAAACAATTACATAGATCAAAAATATGTTATAGCTCCAGATCCTGTTTTATAAAAAAGACTTTTAAAAGTAAAACTAAATGTAATCTTCTGTTAACAAATCCAATTGAAGCTCAACTTCTTAAAGATAAATCTCAATTTTACATTCATGGAGATAAATTAGGCAAAGTATTGGCCAGCCAATTAAAAACTTCTGCAGTTAAACAACAAATTAAAGAAATTTGCAAAACTAATGGTGATAAGATAACTGATCACTCTGAAATAAATGATACCTTTACAGAATTCTATTCTAAACTTTATAGTTCTGATTCCCCTGAAGATAATACTGTAATGAATAATTTTCTAAATCAATTAAATATCCCTGCACTTTCTGCAGATAATTGTAAACAGATGGATCAACCCATTTCTTATGAGGAAGTTGCCGAGCTATATGTTCATTACACTCGGGGAAGGCTCCGGGCCCAGGTGGATTTTCCGGAGAATTTTATAAGGCTTTTTCTTCATTAATTATACCGCAGTTACACTTTGTCTTTTTGGTTTCTTTCAAATTGGGTAGCTTGCCTCAATCTTTCTATGAAGCCTCTACTTCATTTATCCTAAAGAAGAACAAGGACCCAACTGAATGCTCTTCATATTATTTCTATTATTTCTGATGATCAGACTGGATTTGTTAAAAACCGACATTCCCATTTTAATATACGCCATGTATTAAATGTTATTTACTCTCCCCCCCGGGAGATATTGGAATGCGTGATGTCCTTAGATGCTGAGAAGGCCTTTGATCGGGTTGAATGGAATTATTTATTTTAAGCCTTAGAAATATTTAATTTTGGACCAGATTTTATTCAATGGATTAAATTACTTTATCTATCTCCTTCTGCTCGGGTTCTTACTAATTTTCAAAATTCCAAACCATTCAAACTTCATTCCGGAGCTAGGCATTGAGCCCTTTGCTCTTTGATCTAGCTTTCGAACCCCTTGCCATTGCTTTTCGAGAATCGAATGATATCTGTGGTATTTCAAAGAGGGGTATCACTCACAAAATGTCACTTTACGCTGATGATATATCGTTGTTTATCTCTAATGTTGAGACCTCGTTACCTTGAGTACTTTCTTTACTCTCCCGTTTTAGTCAGTTTTCAGGGTATAAACTGAACATAGAACGATAGAAAATAGGTGCAGGAGTAGGCCATTCGGCCCTTCGAGCCTGCACCGCCATTCAGTATGATCATGGCTGATCATCCAACTCAGAACCCTGTACCTGCTTTCTCTCCAAACCCCCTCATCTCTTTAGCCACAAGGGCCATATCTAACTCCCTCTTAAATATAGCCAATGAACCGGCCTCAACTGTTTCCTGTGGCAGAGAATTCCACAGATTCACCATTCTCTGTGTGAAGAAGTTTTTCCTCATCTTGGTCCTAAAAGGCTTCCCCTTTATCCTTAAACTGTGACCCCTCGTTCTGGTCTTCCCCAACATCGGAAACAATCTTCCTGCATCTCACCTGTCCAATCCCTTTAGAATTTTATACTTTTCAATAAGATCCCCCCTCAATCTTCTAAATTCCAGTGAGTATAAGCCTAGTCGATCCAGTCTTTCTTCATATGAACCTACATAAGACTGAATTATTTCCTTTAAATAATATGGTATCAGTTAATACTAATCTTTCTTTTAAAGTTGTAAGGAATCAATTTACTTATTTGGGTGTAACAGTCACTAAGAATTACAAACACCTGTTTAAAGAAAACTTTCTTACTTTATTGAATCATGTAAGAAGGATATCATTAAATTGGTCACTTCTTTCAATATCTTTGATTGGACGAATTAATTCTACTACAATGGATATTCTAATTAAATTTATATATCTTTTTCAGGCTTTATCCATTTTTATTCCGAAATCCTTTTTTGTCTCTCTTGATTCTATTTGATCCTCTTAAATGTGGAAAAATAATCGTCCTCGTTTAAGTGAAGTTCATCTTCAAAAATCTAAAAGGTCTGGAGGGTCAGTCTTACCTAACTTTAGGTTTTATTACGGGGCAGTTAATATATGATATCTTACATTTTGGCTGTACTATGTTAATCGTGTAGACTGTCCGGTTTGGGTTTCTTTAGAAGCTAACTCTGTTAATAAATTTTCTATTATTTCTCTTCTTGGATCCTCACTTCCTTTATCTGTAAGTAAACTAACTGATAATTTAATAGTTAAACATACTCTGAGGATCTGGATACAATTTAGAAACCACTTTGGTTTATTGAGATTTTCCCTTTCAAGTTCCATTTATTCTAATTTTTTTTACACCCTCCATGACTGATTTAGTTTTTAAAGAATGGGACAGGTTGAGTATTGAGTGTTTTTGGGATCTGTTTGTTGGAGGAAACCTTTTTTCATCTGAGCAATTGTCAGCTAAATATAACTTACCCAAAACTCATTTTTTTTAGATATTTACAAATCTGAGTCTTTTTAAGATCTCAATTATGCACATTTCCTATAAGCTCAGATAAGAACTTCCTAGACGTAATTTTTAGTTTGATACCTTTTCATAATGGTTCAATATCTAATATTTATGGTATGTTGCTGGAGACGAGGAATGTTCCTTTAGACAAAATTAAGAATCTCTGGGAACAAGATTTACAGACATCGATATCTGAGGAAACTTGGAATGGAATTGTTAAACTGGTTAATACTTCATCGCTATGTGCTCGTCATTCCCTCGTACAATTTAAGGTGGTATATAGAGCTAATATGACTAAGGATAAGCTATCTCATTTTTATTCAGATATATCTCCCTACTGTGACAGATGTAATAATGGGAAAGCCTCATTAATTCATATGTTTTGGACTTGTCCAAATCCTGAAAAATATTGGAAGTTTTTCAAACTTTTCCCTTACTTTGTAAAGTCAATGTTAAGCCTAACCCTCTGACGGCCCTATTTGGTATTGTTGCAGGACAAGATATTAAGCTGAAGGCATCTGATTTGCATATTTTTATCTTTAGCTCTCTTACAGCCAGGAGGACGCTTTTGTTTAAATGGAAAGATGTTCTTCCTCCTACTCATGCTCAATGGCTATGTCATGTTTAGATTTAGAGAAGATTCGTTGTTCAATTTCTGAATCTCGTCAAGAATTTCAAACATTCTGGGGACCTTTTCTGAATTATTTTCAAAACCTTCAATTTGTTGTTTAAACTCAGATGTTGGCTAATATTAATTTTTATTGTATGAGAAGGTATTTTACCTTTTCTCCTTAATGAACAGCTTCAGTCTTGGTAGGGGTTAGACTTTTTTGTAATAAATTAGTTTAGTTCAATATAACTATTGATTAACTTATATGAATATGAGGTAATGAGATTGTTATTATGAACAGATATAATGTAATTGGTAGTTTTTTAAAATCTTTTTTGACTTTTTATATACACTTTCTTGTACTCTGTATTCTTCTATGTAGAAATTAATAAAAATATTGCAAAATGAGTTTAAGAGCCAAAAGGTAATGTTGCAGCTATATAGGACCCTGGTCAGACCCCACTTGGAGTACTGTGCTCAGTTCTGGTCGCCTCACTACAGGAAGGATGTGGAAACCATAGAAAGGGTGCAGAGGAGATTTACAAGGATGTTGCCTGGATTGGGGAGCATGTCTTATGAGAATAGGTTGAGTGAACTTGGCCTTTTCTCCTTGGAGCGACGGAGGATGAGGGGTGACCTGATAGAGGTGTTTAAGATGATGAGAGGTATTGATCGGATGGATAGACAATAGATAATAAGTGCAGAAGTAGACCATTCGGCCCTTTGAACCTGCACCGCCATTTTGAGATCATGGCTGATCATCTACTGTCAATACCCAGGTCCTGCCTTGTCCCCATATCCCTTGATTCCCCTAACTATGATACCTATCTAGCTCCTTCTTGAAAGCATCCAGAGAATTGGCCTCCACTACCTTCCGAGGCAGTGCATTCCAGACCCCCACAACTCTCTGGGAGAAGAAGTTTTTCCTTAACTCTGTCCTAAATGACCTTATTCTCAAACCATGCCCTCTGGTGCTGGACTCTCCCAGCATCTGGAACATATTTCCTGCCTCTATCTTGTCCAATCCCTTAATAATCTTACATGTTGCAATCAGATTCCCTCTCAACCTCCTTAATTCCAGCGTGTACAAGCCCAGTCTCTCTAACCTCTCTGCGTAAGACAGTCCAGACATCCCAGGAATTAACCACGTGAATCTACGCTGCACTTCCTCTACAGCCAGGATGTCCTTCCTTAACCCTGGAGACCAAAACTGTACACAATACTCCAGGTGTGGTCTCACCAGGGCTCTGTACAAATGCAAAAGGACATCCTTGCTCTTGTACTCAATTCCCTTTGTAATAAAGGCCAACATTCCATTAGCCTTCTTCACTGCCTGCTGCACTTGCTCATTCACCTTCAGTGACTGATGAACAAGGACTCCTAGATCTCTTTGTATTTCTCCCTTACCTAACTCTACACCGTTAAGATAATAATCTGCCTTCCTGTTCTTACTCCCAAAGTGGATAACCTCACACTTATTCACATTAAACGCCATCTGCCAATTATCTGCCCACTCACCCAACCTATCCAAGTCACCCTGAATTCTCCTAACATCCTCATCACATGTCACACTGCCACCCAGCTTAGTATCATCAGCAAACTTGCTGATGTTATTCTCAATGCCTTCATCTAAATCGTTGACGTAAATTGTAAACAGCTGTGGTCCCAATACTGAGCCCTGTGGCACCCCACTAGTCACCGCCTGCCATTCCGAGAAACACCCATTCACCGCTACCCTTTGCTTTCTATCTGTAAACCAGTTTTCTATCCATGTCAATGCCTTCCCCCCGATGCCATGAGCTCTGATTTTACCCACCAATCTCCTATGTGGGACCTTATCAAATGCCTTCTGAAAATCGCGGTACACTACATTCACTGGATCTCCCTTGTCTAACTTCCTGGTTACATCCTCGAAAAACTCCAATAGATTAGTTAAGCATGCCCAATCCTATCACTGCTATCTAGATATGCGACTATTTCGTCTTTAATAATGGACTCTAGCATCTTCCCCACCACCGATGTCAGGTTGATAGGTCGATAGTTCTCTGTTTTCTCCCTCCCTCCTTTCTTAAAAAGTGGGATAACATTAGCCATTCTCCAATCCTCAGGAACTGATCCTGAATCTAAGGAACATTGGAAAATGATTACCAATGCATCCCCAATTTCCAGGGCCACCTCCTTTAGTACCCTAGGATGTAGACCATCTGGACCTGGGGATTTGTCAGCCTTCAGTCCCATCAGTCTACTCATCACCGTTTCCTTCCTAATGTCAATCTGTTTCATTTCCTCTGTTACCCTCTGTCCTTGGCCCATCCATACATCTGGGAGATTGCTTGTGTCTTCCTTAGTGAAGACAGATCTAAAGTACTTATTAAATTCTTCTGCCATTTCTCTGTTTCTCATAACAATTTCACCCAATTCATTCTTCAAGGGCCCAACATTGTTCTTAACTACCTTCTTTCTCTTCACGTACCTAAAAAAGCTTTTGCTATCTTCCTTTATATTCCTGGCTAGCTTGCGTTTGTTCGTACCTCATTTTTTCTTCCCGTATTGCCTTTTTAGTTAAGTTCTGTTGTTCCTTAAAAACTTCCCAATCATCTGTCCTCCCACTCACCTTAGCTCTGTCATACTTCCTTTTTTTAATGCTATGCAATCTCTGACTTCCTTTGTCAACCACTGTGGCCCCTTTCCCCCCTTTGAATCCTTCCTTTTTTGCATCTTGTGCGTTATTCCCAAGAATACCTGCCATTGCTGTTCCACTGTCTTTTCTGCTAGGCT
Source organism: Hypanus sabinus (assembly GCF_030144855.1). Classification (NCBI taxonomy): domain Eukaryota; kingdom Metazoa; phylum Chordata; class Chondrichthyes; order Myliobatiformes; family Dasyatidae; genus Hypanus; species Hypanus sabinus. The sequence goes on from NC_082736.1 coordinate 34,166,168, forward strand.
ATCCGTCCAGTCAACTTTGGCCAGCTCCTCCCTCATGGCTCCATAGTTTCCCCTGTTCATCTGCAACACTGACACCTCCGAGCTGCCCTTATCCTTCTCAAATTGCAGATAAAAGCTTATCATATTGTGATCACTACCTCCTAATGGCTCCCTTACTGTGAGATCGCTTATCAAATCCTGTTCATTACATAACACTAAATCCAGAATAGCCTGGTCCCTGGTCGGCACTCGTACAAGCTGTTCCAAGAATGCATCCCGTAGGCCCTCTACAAACTCCCTATCCTGGGGTCCAGCACCAACCTGATTCTCCCAGTTCACCTGCATGTTGAAATCCCCCATAACTACTGCGACATTACCTTTGCCACATGCCAAAGTTAACTCCCTATTCAACTTGAACCCAATATCCATGCTACTGTTTGGTGGCATGTAGACAACAACCATTTGGGTCTTTTTGCCCTTACTGTTCCTCAGTTCTATCCACACAGACTCTACTTCTCCTGACCCTATGTCCTCCCTTGCAAAGGACTGAATCTCATTCCTCACCAACAGGGCCAGCCCACCCCCTCTGCCCACATTTCTGTCCCTATGATAGCACTTATACCCTTGTACATTCATTTCCCAGGTCTGATCTCCCTGCAGCCATGTCTCCATTATCCCAATAACATCATAGTTACCCATTCACAGCTGACCTTCAAGCTCATCCACCTTATTTCTGACACTTTGTGCATTCGGATATAGAATTTTTAGCCCATTTCTCCTCACTCTGTTTGAATCGCTGCCTATTGTGCTTAACACAGCTCCCTGAACTCCCAGTGGGCTATACTCCCCTTGAATTTTGTTGTCCTTCCTAAATTTACTTATTCTTTCTGCACATTTAACTCCGTGTTCCGTCAGACCATCCCTCTGTACATGTGTCCTCCTCATCACTTGTTCCGCCTCACCTTTCTCTACTACACACTTAATATTCCGGAGCCGTGTAGTCCCCACCTGTCCTTTATTCTTCATCTCGCTATCCTCTCTCACATTCTGGATCCCCGCCCCCTGCAAATTTAGTTTAAACCCCCCCAAGGAGCAGTAGCAAACTTCCCTGCAAGAATGTTAGTACTGCTCCAGTTCAGGTGTAAACTGTCCCTTCGGAACAGATCCCACATTCCCTGGAACAAAGCCCAATTATCTACAAACCTGAAGCCCTCCCTCCTGCACCATCCTCTCAGCCACGTATTAATCTATATAATCTTTCTGTTCCTTGCCTCGCTCGCACGTGGCACAGGTAGCAATCCTGAGATTGTTACCCTGGAGGTCCTGCTCTTCAGCTTCGCACCTAACTCCCTGAACTCCCTACGCAGGACCTCCTCACTCACCCTACCCACGTCATTGGTCCCTACATGGACCACAACATCTGGATAGTCGGAGGCTTTTCCCCAGGGCTGAAATGGCTAACACAAGAGGACACAGTTTTAAGGTGTTTGGAAGGAGGTACAGAGGAGATGTCAGAGGTAAATTTGTTTTAATGCAGAGAGTGGTGAGTGCGTGGAATGGGCTGCTGGTGACGGTGGTGGAGGCGGATACAATGGGGTCTTTTAAGAGACTCCTGGACAGGTACATGGAGCTTAGAAAAATAGAGAGCTGTGGGTAAACCCTAGGTAATTAATAAAGTAAGAGCACGTTTGGCACAGCATTGTGGGCTGAAGGGCCTGTATTGTGCTGTAGGTTTCTCTTTCACTGTATTGTTGCAAAAAAAAAAAATTCATGATATTTGTGAGTGACGATAAACCTAATTCTAATATGGTTCTGTGTTTGTTCCCTGGCTGGTCCTACAAAGTGTAACACCTTGCACTTGTCTCCATTAAATCGGATCATTTTCAGCTCTTTTTTTCCTGCCGCAAGCCACGACAGACTTTCTTGCCGTCCACTACACCCCCAATCTGCAAATCTGCTGGTCCAGTTAACCACAAACTCATCCAGATCAACAAACGACGGGCCCAGCACCGATCCCTGCGGCACAGGCCTCCAGTCAGAGAGGCAACCCTCTACTACCACTCTCTGTCTCCTCCCACAGAGCCAGTGTCTAATCCAATTTACTACCGCACCCTGAATGCCGAGCGACTGAACCTTCTCGACCAGCCTCCCATGCGGGACCTTGTCAAAGGCCTTGCTGAAGTCCATGTAGACAACATCCACTGCCTTGTCTTCATCCACTCTCCTGGTAACTTCCTCATTTATGCAGTTTGTCTTCTTTTACACACAGGTTGTTTGTCAATCTTTGTGTGTAATTTTTCACTGGTTTGACTGTAGTTCTTTGTTCTACTCTGAGTCGATCTTAGGGTAGTCAACGTACTTTGATAAGAAATTTACTCTAATCTCTGATCCAGTGATGGTAAGCCCTTCTCTGCTGAATAAAAATTTACCAAAAATCTGCCGGGCATGAGAATAATTGCAAAACTGGGGGTGATTTTAATTTCAGAAACCTGTTTGAGCCGATTAGACCTCAGACTAAAAATGAAAATATTGAAGTGAAAATATTGAGATGAGCCTGGCGTACCTGAGTTTAGAAAATGTTTTGCCTTTTTCTAAGAAATCGGTGTTTTTCCCCCCAATCTGAAGTGAACGTTCATTCAGTGCCTGATCTCTGTTTGTCAGGTTCGCAAAGCTCATTCCGGCAGACCCACGTTTCTCAAATCCAGACCCCACTGGGGGCGTTTTAAACCTGAAATTACTTTCAAGGGGTTTTGGAGTTTTGTCAGACTTTACCATGTTGGCACCTCTGAAATTCTGGAACTTTCTGATAGAGGAGGAAAAAAACTCAATAAGTTTTATTTGAGGCAATATCCACTTGAGAATCTGATTTAATGGACTGGGTAAACAGCACTGGCAGAAGTTATAGGCACACATGTATAGCTAGGACTTTCACACAGTACAGTAGTAATTCTATATATCGCACTGTACTGCTGCCAGATAATGACATATGTGAGTGATGATAAACCAGATACTGTGGACTGGGAGTGGGAAGGGGGCAGGCAGAGGGGAAATCGACTGGGAGAAGGGGAAGGGAGAGGGGGAAGCACCAGAGAGACTTTCTGTAATGAAAAATAAACCAGTTGCGTACAATCGAATGACCTTTCCCGGTGCCTCAGGGCCGTGTGTGTCTGCACACCTCACCCCACCCCAGCCACGGCGCTTCCCCCCCCCCCCTCGTCATTCCCAGCATCCTCTGCTCCGGCCAGATTTACAACCTCGCGCCACGTTGACCAATACGGAAGCATGTGTGCACCTGTGCACAGAGAATAGCAGGGACGAAGCTGGTCTCCTGGGAGATCAGAGTGGTAATCTATACACTGGAGCCAAAACAGCGAAATGGACTGTTTCTTGTTAACCCCTCCAGGGGCGCAGGCCGCTGATGGCAGCTTGCCAAGACTCCTCCGCCCTGGGCCGGTCTCTCAAGCGGTTCCCGGGTGCAGCCCGTCTTCCTGTCCCAGGGACAAGGTCTTTGAAGCATCTGCTGGTGTACCTGCAGCCCTGGGTTTTTACCCGAGCGGGTCGCTTGCCCCAAGCCCGACGGTCCTCCTTTTGAGCCGGGCCTGGGACCGGCAGAGCTGGGAGGGGGAAGTGGAGGGCTACCTCCCGGGTGTGTATTGATGGGACCAAACAGGTTGGAATGCACTGGATGGGCCAAAGGGCCTATCTCTACACTGCAGAGCTTCAGGACTCAGATCAGAAATGGGAACAGGCTGTACTGGCCGGGGAAGAGTTAAAACACCCAGTCAAGAATAAGTCGGCATAATAGATTAACCGGTTGAAATTAAAGACAAGGATATACCCGGCGGGAGAACCCCGGTAAGGTGCATGAACTCCGGGGAGGTCGGGGAAGGGGACAGTCCCTCAGCTGAACGATTCGCAGGAACTGGGGTTGGTGGAAGGGGTGGGTAGAGGACCGAGGGAGAGATTGAGGGATCGGGGGGGGGGAGAGAAAGGGGATGTAGGAGAGCAAGGAGGCAAGGAAGGGAAGGAGGGAGGGAGGAAGTGGGGGGGGGGGAATGAGGGAGAAGTTTATCCTGAGATGATACAGTTTCCTTACAGCAGTCTCTGAGTTCTGTTGTGGATCGGTGCTTCACACACTGACCAGACTTTTTACTCACGCCCAGAAAGGTGAAACTCACTGAGAACAAGACCGCTCCATAGATAATTTATTGTAGAATCATACAGGTTGTAGAGAACAGTAAGCAGGCCCTTCGGCCCTTCTCGTACATGCTCGGCAAGGAGACTTCCTGAGCTGGTCGCGCAAATGCCCCTGAAAATCAAAAATCAGCCCCTCCCCTCCCTCCGGCAGCTCGTTCCTCCGCCCCCTTCGGTCACCTTTGGAACTCTGCCCTCTCGTCTTAGACTCCTCTACCCCGGGGACAAAGCTCCACCCTATCTATCTACCCCCCCCTTGTGATTTTATAAACCTCTGTAAGTGCACTGTCACTCCAGGGAGGTAACCCGGCCTATCCAGTCCCTCATTATAACTCACATTGACCAGTAGAAAACAAACTTGGACGAAGGTTTGCTCTCTGGTCACATCTCCTATCAGAGAACACTAGTCCAGCGCAGAAACTCAGAGCAACCCCTACCTCTCCTCACCTCGTCACACACACACACACACACACACACAGTGCCAGAAGTCAGACTGGAACACAGGTCTGGAGCTGCACGTCTCACTCAACAAGATCAACAAGTTCATTGAGAAAGTATCTCGCTCTCAATGTCGCAAAAACAAAGGATCTGGTTGTGGATTACAGGAGGAATGGAGGCAGGCTAACCCCTATTGACATCAGTGGATCTGGGGTTGAGAGGGTGAACAGCTTCAAGTTCTTCAGCATCCACATCACCGATGACTTCACGTGGTCTGTGCACACCAGCTGTGTGATGTAAAAGGCACAACAGCGCCTCTTTTACCTCAAACTCTTGAGGAAGTTTGGTATGGGCCCTCAAATCCTAAGAACTTTCTACAGGGGCACAATTGAGAGCATCCTGACTGGCTGCATCACTGCCTGGTGTGGGAACTGTACCTCCCTCAATCGCAGGACTCTGCAGAGAGTGGTGCGGACAGCCCAGCGCATCTGTAGGTGTGAACTTCCCACCATTCAGGACATTTACACAGACAGGTGTGTAAAAAGAGCCCGTAGGATCACTGGGGACCCGAGTCACCCTGACTACAATCTATCCCAGCTGCTCCCATCCGGGAAGCGGTACCGCAGCATAAAAGCCAAGACCAACAGGCTCCGGGACAGCCTCTCCCACCAGGCCATCAGACTGATGAACTCACGCTGATCTGAGTGTATTTCCATTTATTATAAATTTAGACGGAGACGTAACACGTACAAAATAAAGTCAATTCAGTTCCGTCTGTGCTGATGAACTTCAGGGCTACGCAGTGACGGTGGGGGGGGGGGGGGGACAGTCACGGTACAAGTCTCCCGCTGACATATCGACAGCAGACGACCCTCCCTGCCTCCCTGGAGTGAAGGGCGGGCCGACGCTACCCGAGGCTGTCCACCGCAGGTGGTAACAGTCCCTGGGCGGCCGCCCGCCCTGACGCGGTCGGTCCGCGGCCGGCTCTCCCACCACGATGAGGCCAATCGTCAGCGTCAGGTGCGGTGCCGTACGACACCGGCGGACCCGGACCACGATTGCTCTCGGCAACTTCTTTCTGCAGAAGTGCTCCGCCATCGCTTTCTCCTGGGCAGTGTCTTTCCAAGGCGGGAGATGCCCTTCGCAGATTGTCCGTCCGGTGTCGCTGATGGTGCAACCAGGACGTGACATTCCGCCTGGGCAGCCCCTAACCTCATACACATCAAACTCTCCACCCTTACAGGAATTTCTACACCCCTCTCCCCATCCTGCTTCCCCTCTCACCCCTTCTCTTCTCCCCACCGGCCCAACCCATCCCTCTGAGTCCCCTCCTCCTTCCCTTTCTCCCCTGATCCACTCTCCTCTCCTATCAGATTCCTTCCCTCATTCTGGCCCCTTCCCTCTTCCTTCTCAGTCCCGAGGAAGGGCCTCGGCCCAAAACGTCAACCGTTTATTCACTTCCACAGATGCTGCCTGACCTGTTGAGTTCTTCCAGTGCTTTGTCTGTGTTGCCCTTCAAGGACGACAATCCATCGTCTCTCGGAGCTGGGGTGGGGTTGCAGTGGACGGGACACAGGGTGAAGAGATCCTCTTTCTGGCCAGGGAGGGGGGGGCGTCTGCCACTGCCCGCTCCCCCCTTGTCCACCCGTGCTCTCGCACACCCCCCCGCCCTCTGCACTCACACCTCGATGTGGACGTCCGAACCTCGGCCCTCCTTTATCAGGGCCTCTTCCTGCTTCATCTTGGGTTTCTCTGTGCGGGTGTGCCAGACCAGGACCTGCGGGTGGGGAGAGAGGGAGATGTTGTTCTGATACAGGTGACATGGCAGGGGTAAGGCACGGGAGCCCCCTCCCTGTCTCCATTACCCCCTCCGGTCCCTACACCCCTCCCCGTCTCCATTACCCCCTCCAGACACTAGACCACTCCCTGACTCTGTTAACCCCTCCAGCCCCTACACCCCTTCCTGTATCCATTACCCCCTCCGGCCCGTACACCCCTTCCTGTATCCATTACCCGCTCCGGCCCCTACACCCCTCCGTGTCTCCGTAACCCCCTCCAGCCCCTACACTCATCCCTGTCTCTGTAACCCCCTCCGGCCCCTACACCCCTCCCTGTCTCTGTAACCCCCTTCGACCCCTACACCCCTCCCCATCTCTGTAACTCCCTCCGGCCCCTACACCCCTCATTGTCTCTGTAACCCTCTCTAGCCCCTACACCCCTCCCTGTCTCTGTAACCCCCTCCAGTCCCTACACCCCACCCTGTCTCTGTAACCCTCTCTAGCCCCTACACCCCTCCCTGTCTCTGTAACCCCCTCCAGTCCCTACACCCCACCCTGTCTCTGTAACCCTCTCTAGCCCCTACACCCCTTCCTGTCTCTGTAACCCTCTCTAGCCCCTACACCCCTTCCTGTCTCTGTAACCCCCTCCAGTCCCTACACCCCTCCCTGTCTCTGTAACCCCCTCCAGTCCCTACACCCCTCCCTGTCTCTGTAACCCTCTCCAGTCCCTACACCCCTCCCTGTCTTCATCCCCTCCTCCCCCTCCCACAGTTTTCTCCCCACAACCCCACCCACGGGCCCCCCAGCCCTCACCGTGTTGCAGCTGTCGGCCACGGGCTCCAGCTCCTCGATGGAGACGAGGGACTGCAAGAGGCTGCTCTCCAGGTAGCCGTTCTCGGCCCGCCCTTCGAAACGGGCCTCCCGGTTCGCCAGCAGCAGCCGCAGGGAGACGGCAAAGCCAGCCATGTCCACGGGGAAGGGGCGGTGGGGCTTCCAGGCCGTGTGGAAACCCACCACCCGGCCCCCCTCCACCAGGGGCCTCTCAAAGCGCAGGCCGCCCACTAGGCCCACGGGCCAGACTGACACACGTTTTGTCCAGCGCATCTGTGTGGGGGGGGGGGGGGGTGGAAAGGGTCGAGAGAGGGAAGCAGAATCAGGTTTATTAAAACTGACAGACGCCCCCATTTCCCCTGTGTTTGGAACCCACCCCCACCTCCTTCACCCCTACCTGTCTCTGTAACCCATGCCCAGCCCCTACACCCCTCCCTGTCTTTGTAACCCCCCCTCCAGTCCCTACATTCCTCCCTGTCTCCGTAATCTCCTCCGCCCCCAACACCCCTCCCTGTCACTGTAACCCCCTCCAGCCCCTACACCCCTCCCCATCTATGTAAACCATTCCGACCCCTACACCCCTCCCTGTCTTTGTAACCCCCACCAGCACCTACACCCCTCCCCGTCTCTGTAATCCCCTCCGGCCCCAACACCCCTCCCTGTCTCTGTAACCCCCTCCAGTCCCTACACCCCTCCCTGACTCTGTAACCCCCTCCGGCCCCTACACCCCTCCCTGTCTCCGTAACGCCCTCCAGCCCCTACACCCCTCCCCGTCTCCATAACGCCCTCCAGTCCCTGCACCCCTCCCTGTCTCTAGAACGCCCTCAGGGAGGGGGTACAGGGGCCTGAAGACACACACTCAATGATTCAGGAACAACTCTTTCCCCTCTGCCATCAGGGAGGAGGTACAGGAGCCTGAAGACACACATTCAGCGATTCAGGAACAGCTTCTTCCCCTCTGTCATCTGTCTCTAGAACGCCCCCACCCTCAGCCCCTACACCCCTCCCCCTCCGTAACGCCCTCCAGCCCCTACACCCCTCCCCGTCTCCGTAACGCCCCCACCCTCAGCCCCTACACCCCTCCCCCTCCGTAACGCCCTCCAGCCCCTACACCCCTCCCCGTCTCCATAACGCCTCCAGTCCCTACACCCCTCCCCGTCTCCGTATCGCCCTCCAGTCCCTACACCCCTCCCCGTCTCCGTATCGCCCTCCAGTCCCTACACCACTCCCTGTCTCCATAATGCCCCCACCCCCAGTCCCTACACCCCTCCCCATCTCCGTAACGCCCTCCAGCCCCTACACCCCTCCCCGTCTCCATAACGCTCCCACCTACAACCCCTACACCCCTCCCCATCTCCGTAATGCCCTCCAGTCCCTACACCCCTCCCCGTCTCCGTAACGCCCCCACGCCCAGTCCCTATACCCCTCCCCGTCTCCGTAACGCCCTCCAGTCCCTACACCCCTCCCCGTCTCCGTAACGCCCCCACCCCCAGTCCCTACACCCCTCCCCGTCTCCGTAACGCCCCCACCCACAGCCCCTACACTCCTCCCCATCTCCGTAACGCCCCCACCCCCAGTCCCTACACCCTCCCCGTCACCATAACGCCCCCGCCCCCAGCCCCTACACCCCTCCCTGTCTCTGTAACGCCCCCACCACAGCCCCTACACCCCTCCCCGTCTCAGTAACGCCCCCACCCCCAGCCCCTACACTCCTCCCCGTCTCCGTAACGCCCTCCAGTCCCTACACCCCTCCCCGTCTCCGTAACGCCCCCACCCCCAGCCCCTACACCCCTCCCTGTCTCTGTAACGCCCCCACCACAGCCCCTACACCCCTCCCCGTCTCAGTAACGCCCCCACCCCCAACACCCCTCCCCGTCACCGTAACGCCCCCACCCACAGCCCCTACACCCCTCCCCGTCTCCGTAACGCCCCCACCCCCAGCCCCTACACCCCACCCTGTCTCAGTAACGCCCCCACCCCCAGCCCCTACACCCCTCCCCGTCACCATAACGCCCCCACCCACAGCCCCTACACCCCTCCCCGTCTCCTTAATGCCCTCCAGTTCCTACACCCCTCCCCGTCTCCGTAACACCCTCCAGTCCCTACACCCCTCCCCGTCTCCGTAACGCCCTCCAGTCCCTACACCCCTCCCTGTCTCCGTAACACCCCTACCCCCAGTCCCTACACCCCTCCCCGTCTCCGTAACACCCTCCAGTCCCTACACCCCTCCCCGTCTCCGTAACGCCCTCCAGTCCCTACACCCCTCCCCGTCTCCGTAACGCCCCCACCCCCAGCCCCTACACCCCTCCCTGTCTCTGTAACGCCCCCACCACAGCCCCTACACCCCTCCCCGTCTCAGTAACGCCCCCGCCCCCAGCCCCTACACCCCTCCCTGTCTCTGTAACGCCCCCACCACAGCCCCTACACCCCTCCCCGTCTCAGTAACGCCCCCACCCCCAGCCCCTACACTCCTCCCCGTCTCCGTAACGCCCTCCAGTCCCTACACCCCTCCCCGTCTCCGTAACGCCCCCACCCCCAGCCCCTACACCCCTCCCTGTCTCTGTAACGCCCCCACCACAGCCCCTACACCCCTCCCCGTCTCAGTAACGCCCCCACCCCCAGCCCCTACACCCCTCCCCGTCACCGTAACGCCCCCACCCACAGCCCCTACACCCCTCCCCGTCTCCGTAACGCCCCCACCCCCAGCCCCTACACCCCACCCTGTCTCAGTAACGCCCCCACCCCCAGCCCCTACACCCCTCCCCGTCACCATAACGCCCCCACCCACAGCCCCTACACCCCTCCCCGTCTCCTTAATGCCCTCCAGTTCCTACACCCCTCCCCGTCTCCGTAACACCCTCCAGTCCCTACACCCCTCCCCGTCTCCGTAACGCCCTCCAGTCCCTACACCCCTCCCTGTCTCCGTAACACCCCTACCCCCAGTCCCTACACCCCTCCCCGTCTCCGTAACACCCTCCAGTCCCTACACCCCTCCCCGTCTCCGTAACGCCCTCCAGTCCCTACACCCCTCCCCGTCTCCGTAACGCCCCCACCCCCAGCCCCTACACCCCTCCCTGTCTCTGTAACGCCCCCACCACAGCCCCTACACCCCTCCCCGTCTCAGTAACGCCCCCACCCCCAGCCCCTACACCCCTCCCCGTCACCATAACGCCCCCACCCACAGCCCCTACCCCCCTTCCCCGTCTCCGTAACGCCCCCACCCCCAGCCCCTACACCCCTCCCTGTCTCTGTAACGCCCCCACCACAGCCCCTACACCCCTCCCCGTCTCAGTAACGCCCCCGCCCCCAGCCCCTACACCCCTCCCCGTCACCGTAACGCCCCCACCCACAGCCCCTACACCCCTCCCCGTCTCCGTAACGCCCCCACCCCCAGCCCCTACACCCCACCCTGTCTCAGTAACGCCCCCACCCCCAGCCCCTACACCCCTCCCCGTCACCATAACGCCCCCACCCACAGCCCCTACACCCCTCCCCGTCTCCTTAATGCCCTCCAGTTCCTACACCCCTCCCCGTCTCCGTAACGCCCCTACCCCCCACCCTGTCTCAGTAACGCCCCCACCCCCAGCCCCTACACCCCTCCCCGTCACCATAACGCCCCCACCCCCAGCCCCTACACCCCTCCCTGTCTCCATAACGCCCCCACCACAGCCCCTACACCCCTCCGTGGCTCCGTAACGCCCCCACCCCCAGTCCCTATACCCCTCCCCGTCTCCGTAATGCCCTCCAGTCCCTACACCCCTCCCCGTCTCCGTAACGCCCCCACCCCCAGTCCCTACACCCCTCCCCGTCTCCATAACGCCCCCACCCCCAGTCCCTACAACCCTACCCGTCTCCGTAACGCCCCCACCCCCAGCCCCTACACCCCTCCCTGTCTCTGTAACGCCCCCACCACAGCCCCTACACCCCTCCCCGTCTCAGTAACGCCCCCACCCCCAGCCCCTACACCCCTCCCCGTCACCGTAACGCCCCCACCCACAGCCCCTACACCCCTCCCCGTCTCCGTAACGCCCCCACCCCCAGCCCCTACACCCCTCCCCGTCTCCTTAATGCCCTCCAGTTCCTACACCCCTCCCCGTCTCCGTAACACCCTCCAGTCCCTACACCCCTCCCCGTCTCCGTAACGCCCTCCAGTCCCTACACCCCTCCCTGTCTCCGTAACACCCCTACCCCCAGTCCCTACACCCCTCCCCGTCTCCGTAACACCCTCCAGTCCCTACACCCCTCCCCGTCTCCGTAACGCCCTCCAGTCCCTACACCCCTCCCCGTCTCCGTAACGCCCCCACCCCCAGCCCCTACACCCCTCCCTGTCTCTGTAACGCCCCCACCACAGCCCCTACACCCGTCCCCGTCTCAGTAACGCCCCCACCCCCAGCCCCTACACCCCTCCCCGTCACCGTAACGCCCCCACCCACAGCCCCTACACCCCTCCCCGTCTCCGTAACGCCCCCACCCCCAGCCCCTACACCCCTCCCTGTCTCTGTAACGCCCCCACCACAGCCCCTACACCCCTCCCCGTCTCAGTAACGCCCCCGCCCCCAGCCCCTACACCCCTCCCCGTCACCGTAACGCCCCCACCCACAGCCCCTACACCCCTCCCCGTCTCCGTAACGCCCCCACCCCCAGCCCCTACACCCCACCCTGTCTCAGTAACGCCCCCACCCCCAGCCCCTACACCCCTCCCCGTCACCATAACGCCCCCACCCACAGCCCCTACACCCCTCCCCGTCTCCTTAATGCCCTCCAGTTCCTACACCCCTCCCCGTCTCCGTAACGCCCCTACCCCCCACCCTGTCTCAGTAACGCCCCCACCCCCAGCCCCTACACCCCTCCCCATCACCATAACGCCCCCACCCCCAGCCCCTACACCCCTCCCTGTCTCCATAACGCCCCCACCACAGCCCCTACACCCCTCCGTGGCTCCGTAACGCCCCCACCCCCAGTCCCTATACCCCTCCCCGTCTCCGTAACGCCCTCCAGTCCCTACACCCCTCCCCGTCTCCGTAACGCCCCCACCCCCAGTCCCTACACCCCTCCCCGTCTCCATAACGCCCCCACCCCCAGTCCCTACAACCCTCCCCGTCTCCATAACGCCCCCACCCCCAGTCCCTACAACCCTCCCCGTCTCCATAATGCCCCCACCCCCAGTCCCTACACCCCTCCCCGTCTCCGTAACGCCCCACCCCCAGCCCCTACACCCCTCCCCGTCTCCATAACGCCCTCCAGTCACTACACTCCACACTGTCTCTGTAACGCCCTCCAGCCCCTACACCCCTCCCCGTCTCCATAACGCCCACACCCCCAGTCCCTACACCCCTCCCCGTCTCCGTAACGCCCCCACCCCCAGCCCCTACACCCCTCCCCGTCTCCGTAACGCCCCCACCCCCAGCCCCTACACCCCTCCCCGTCTCCGTAACGCCCCCTCGCCCCTACACCCCTCCCCGTCTCCGTAACACCCCCACCCCCAGCCCCTACACCCCTCCCCGTCTCCGTAACGCCCCCATCCCCAGCCCCTACACTCCTCCCCGTCTCCGTAAAGCCCCCACTCCCAGCCCCTACACCCCTCCCCGTCTCCGTAACGCCCCCACCCCCAGCCCCTACACTCCTCCCCGTCTCCGTAAAGCCCCCACTCCCAGCCCCAACACCCCTCCCCGTCTCCGTAACGCCCCCACCCCCAGCCCCTACACCCCTCCCCGTCTCAGTAACGCCCTCCAGTCCCTACACCCCTCCCTGTCTCCGTAACACCCCCACCCCCAGCCCCTACACCCCTCCCCGTCACCGTAACGCCCCCACCCCCAGTCCCTACACCCCTCCCCGTCTCCGTAACGCCCCCACCCCCAGCCCCTACACCCCTCCCCATCTCCGTAACTCCCCCACCCCCAGTCCCTACACCGCTCCTCGTCTCCGTAACGCCCCCTCGGCCCTACACCCCTCCCCGTCTCCGTAACACCACCACCCCCAGCCCCTACACCCCTCCCCGTCTCCGTAACGCCCCCACCCCCAGCCCCTACACTCCTCCCCGTCTCCGTAAAGCCCCCACTCCCAGCCCCTACACCCCTCCCCGTCTCCGTATCGCCCCCACCCCCAGCCCCTACTCTCCTCCCCGTCTCCGTAAAGCCCCCACTCCCAGCCCCTACACCCCTCCCCGTCTCGGTAACGCCCCCACCCCCAGCCCCTACACCCCTCCCCATCTCAGTAACGCCCTCCAGTCCCTACACCCCTCCCTGTCTCCGTAACACCCCTACCCCCAGCCCCTACACCCCTCCCAGTCTCCGTAACGCCCCCACCCCCAGCCCCTACACCCCTCCCCATCTCAGTAACGCCCTCCAGTCCCTACACCCCTCCCTGTCTCCGTAACACCCCTACCCCCAGCCCCTACACCCCTCCCAGTCTCCGTAACGCCCCTACCCCCAGTCCCTACACCCCTCCCCGTCACGCCCCCACCCTCCACACACACCTCGTCGAAGAGCCGGAGGCTGTAGGTGTTGTCATCGTCGGCAAAGTAAACAACGGCCTCCTCGTCCGGCGGTCGGGTCTCGCGGAGCCACGCGATGGCCCGGTTCCGCTGCTCCACCCCCCGGGGCTTCAGCCAGCTGGGGTCCTGCGCCCGCAGCTTGTCTGGGGCCGGGGTGGGGGCGTGCAGGTGGGTGTGACGCAGCCCGCTGTCCGCCAGCAGCCTCGACACCAGCCGGGACGGCCCCTCCGCGTCCTCCACCACTATCCAGTGGAAGGCCTTAACGTTCCGGAAAGTCTGGGAGAGGCGAACCAGCTCTGCCTTCTGCACCCACCTGGAGAGGGGAGGGGAGAGTGTGTGGGCAGGAGGGGGTTAAATGGTTAATTGATTATCCCGTGATTAGGGGGAGGCTGACTCGGGTCGCTGGGCCGGGTGCTCGAGCGTCTGGGTGGGTCTGTTCCGAGCCGTACCTCTGAATGAGCTCATTGGTCAACCATCGTGATGCGCTGGGGGGTCAAAGTTCACAGGAAGTGGCTGCGCGGGTCGACAGGGAGGTTCAGAAGGCTTACGCAGTGGTTGCTTTTATGAGTCGAGGCTTTGAGTTCAAAAGTCAGGAGGTTATGTTATAAAATTCTGGTTCGGCCACATCTGAAGTATTGCGTACAGTTCTGGTCGCCCCGCTATAGGAAGGATGTTGGGGCTTTGGAGAGGGGGCAGAAGAGGTTCACCCCGATGCTGTCTGGTTTAGAGGGCGTGTGCTGTCACGAGAGGCCGGACAAACTTGGGCTGTTTTCTCTGGGGCACCAGGGGCTGAGGGGAGATCTGATCGAGGTTTATAAGATTACGAGAGGCAGAGATAGAGTGGACGGAGTGTCTGATGGAGGGATAGGGACGGATACGGCAAGGCACGTGGATGTGAGGGAGATGGAGAGATAGGGACGGATATGGCAAGGCATGTGGATGTGAGGGAGATGGAGGGATAGGGACGGATACGGCAAGGCACGTGGATGTGAGGGAGATGGAGGGATAGGGACGGATACGGCAAGGCAGGTGGATGTGAGGGAGATGGAGGGATAGGGACGGATACGGCAAGGCACGTGGATGTGAGGGAGATGGAGGGATAGGGATGGATATGGCAAGCCATGTGGATGTGAGGGAGATGGAGAGATAGGGACGGATATGGAAAGGCAGGTGGATGTGAGGGAGATGGAGGGATATGGACGGATATGGAAAGGCATGTGGATGTGAGGGAGATGGAGAGATAGGGACGGATATGGCAAGGCATGTGGATGTGAGGGAGATGGAGGGATAGGGACGGATACGGCAAGGCACGTGGATGTGAGGGAGATGGAGGGATAGGGACGGATACGGCAAGGCACGTGGATGTGAGGGAGATGGAGAGATAGGGACGGATATGGCAAGGCATGTGGATGTGAGGGAGATGGAGGGATAGGGACGGATACGGCAAGGCATGTGGAGGTGAGGGAGATGGAGGGTTAGGGACGTATATGGAAAGGCAGGTGGATGTGAGGGAGATGGAGGGATATGGACGGATATGGAAAGGCATGTGGATGTGAGGGAGATGGAGGGATAGGGATGGATACGGCAAGGCATGTGGAGGTGAGGGAGATGGAGGGATAGGGATGGATATGGCAAGGCAGGAGGATGTGAGGGAGATGGAGGGATAGGGATGGATATGGCAAGGCAGGTGGATGTGAGGGAGATGGAGGGATATGGACGGATATGGCAAGGCATGTGGATGTGAGGGAGATGGAAGGATATGGACGGATATCAAAAGGCATGTGGATGTGAGGGAGATGGAGGGATAGGGATGGATATGGCAAGGCAGGAGGATGTGAGGGAGATGGAGGGATAGGGACAGATATGGAAAGGCAGGAGGATGTGAGGGAGATGGAGGGATAGGGATGGATATGGAAAGGTATGTGGATGTGAGGGAGATGGAGGGATAGGGACAGATATGGAAAGGCAGGAGGATGTGAGGGAAATGGAGGGATATGGACGGATATGGCAAGGCATGTGGATGTGAGGGAGATGGAGGGATAGGGACAGATATGGAAAGGCAGGAGGATGTGAGGGAGATGGAGGGATATGGACGGATAAGGCAAGGCATGTGGATGTGAGGGAGATGGAGGGATAGGGACAGATATGGAAAGGCAGGAGGATGTGAGGGAGATGGAGGGATAGGGATGGATATGGAAAGGTATGTGGATGTGAGGGAGATGGAGGGATAGGGACAGATATGGAAAGGCAGGAGGATGTGAGGGAAATGGAGGGATATGGACGGATATGGAAAGGCAGGGGGATGTGAGGGAGATGGAGGGATAGGGATGGATATGGAAAGGTATGTGGATGTGAGGGAGATGGAGGGATAGGGACAGATATGGAAAGGCAGGAGGATGAGAGGGAGATGGAGGGATAGGGATGGATATGGAAAGGTATGTGGATGTGAGGGAGATGGAGGGATAGGGACAGATATGGAAAGGCAGGAGGATGTGAGGGAGATGGAGGGATAGGGACAGATATGGAAAGGCAGGAGGATGTGAGGGAGATGGAGGGATATGGACGGATAAGGCAAGGCAGGAGGATGTGAGGGAGATGGAGGGATAGGGACAGATATGGAAAGGCAGGAGGATGTGAGGGAGATGGAGGGATAGGGATGGATATGGAAAGGTATGTGGATGTGAGGGAGATGGAGGGATAGGGACAGATATGGAAAGGCAGGAGGATGTGAGGGAGATGGAGGGATATGGACGGATATTGCAAGGCATGTGGATGTGAGGGAGATGGAGGGAGAAGGGATTAGTTTAGTTGGCCATTTGATCACTAATTTAATGGGCTCAACTTTGTAGGCCAAGGGGCCTGTTCCTGTGCTGTACTGGTCTGTGGTCTACAATAAAGAAATATTTTGAAGAACAAACCATTTACAGCCTTTCAATCTTATATTCACACAAAATGCTTTCCACATAGTTCTGTTATACTCCTACGCATCCACATCTATTTCAAATTCAATCATTCACCACCCACGCGTTCCACGTGCAAACTCCTTGCCAGGGCTGGGCTCCGATCTCCAGCGTGCCGAGCTGTGACGGCATGGGGCTGGTCTCCGATCTCCGGCGTGCCGAGCTGTGACGGGGTGGGGCTGGGCTCCGAACTCCGGCGTGCCGAGCTGTGACGGGGTGGGGCTGGGCTCCGAACTCCGGCGTGCCGAGCTGTGGCGGCGTGGGGCTGGGCTCTGAACTCCGGCGTGCCGAGCTGTGACGGCGTGGGGCTGGGGTCCGATCTCCGGCGTGCCGAGCTGTGACGGCGTGGGGCTGGGCTCCGATCTCCGGCGTGCCGAGCTGTGACGGGGTGGGGCTGGGCTCCGAACTCCGGCGTGCCGAGCTGTGACGGCATGGGGCTGGGGTCCGATCTCCGGCGTGCCGAGCTGTGACGGCGTGGGGCTGGGCTCCGATCTCCGGCGTGCCGAGCTGTGGCGGCGTGGGGCTGGGCTCCGAACTCCGGCGTGCCGAGCTGTGACGGCGTGGGGCTGGATACGAACTCCGGCGTGCCGAGCTGTGACGGCGCGGGGCTGGATACGAACTCCGGCGTGCCGAGCTGTGGCGGCGTGGGGCTGGATACGAACTCCGGCGTGCCGAGCTGTGACGGGGTGGGGCTGGGCTCCGATCTCCGGCGTGCCGAGCTGTGACGGGGTGGGGCTGGGCTCCGATCTCCGGCGTGCCGAGCTGTGACGGTGTGGGGCTGGGCTCCGATCTCCGGCGTGCCGAGCTGTGACGGCGTGGGGCTGGGCTCCGATCTCCAGCGTGCCGAGCTGTGACGGCGTGGGGCTGGGCTCCGAACTCCGGCGTGCCGAGCTGTGACGGCGTGGGGCTGGGCTCCGAACTCCAGCGTGCCGAGCTGTGACGGCGTGGGGCTGGGCTCCGATCTCCGGCGTGCCGAGCTGTGACGGCGAGGGGCTGGGCTCCGATCTCCGGCGTGCCGAGCTGTGACGGCGAGGGGCTGGGCTCCGAACTCCGGCGTGCCGAGCTGTGACGGCGTGGGGCTGGATACGAACTCCGGCGTGCCGAGCTGTGACGGCGTGGGGCTGGATACGAACTCCGGCGTGCCGAGCTGTGACGGCGTGGGGCTGGTCTCCGATCTCCGGCGTGCCGAGCTGTGACGGGGTGGGGCTGGGCTCCGATCTCCGGCGTGCCGAGCTGTGACGGCGAGGGGCTGGGCTCCGATCTCCGGCGTGCCGAGCTGTGACGGCGTGGGGCTGGATACGAACTCCGGCGTGCCGAGCTGTGGCGGCGTGGGGCTGGGCTCCGAACTCCGGCGTGCCGAGCTGTGACGGCGAGGGGCTGGGCTCCGAACTCCGGCGTGCCGAGCTGTGACGGCGCGGGGCTGGATACGAACTCCGGCGTGCCGAGCTGTGACGGCGTGGGGCTGGGCTCCGATCTCCGGCGTGCCGAGCTGTGACGGCGTGGGGCTGGGCTCCGATCTCCGGCGTGCCGAGCTGTGACGGGGTGGGGCTGGATACGAACTCCGGCGTGCCGAGCTGTGACGGCGTGGGGCTGGGCTCCGAACTCCGGCGTGCCGAGCTGTGACGGCGTGGGGCTGGGCTCCGAACTCCGGCGTGCCGAGCTGTGGCGGCGTGGGGCTGGCTCCGAAACTGCCGCGGTGCCCGGGAGTAACGTCCTGGCGAAGGTACTTCGCTCAGGCAAGACCAGGGGGGGCCAGAGACAAGGACGTCATTACAGGATTCCAGGGTGACGCTTTCTTCATAATTAATTAATGAACTGGGGTTGGTTACCTCATTAATGCTGATTGGCCTTTAACGTGTAGACCATACACTCAGAGGCTATCTTATTGGGTACTCCTGTGTGTTAATGCAAATATCTGATCAGCCAATCATGTGGCAGCATAAAAGCATGCAGACATGGTCTAGAGGTTCAGTTGTTGTTCAGACCGAACGTCAGAATGGGGAAGAAATGTGATCGAAGGGACTTTGACTGCGGAATGATTGTTGGTGCCAGATGGGGTGGTTTGAGTATCTCAGAAGCCGCTGATCTGGGGTTTTCACGCGCGACCGTCTCGAGAGTTTACAGGGAGTGGTGCGAAATGCAAAAAACAAACAGTGATCGGCAGTTCCGTGGGCGAAAACGCCTCGTTAATGAGAGAGGTTAGATAAGGACGGCCAGACTGGGTCGAGCTGACAGGAAGGCGACAGTAACTCAAACAACAGCGGTGTGCAGCAGAGACGTACTGCCGGGCCTGGCCAAGATGGCTGATCACGGCGGGAAGCGAGGGCTCTGCCCAGGCCGACTGCCTGCCCCTCTTCCAAGGATAGGCTCGTGCCCAGCTGTCCTGGGAGAGGGAGAACACGGTGGCAATGGGTACAGTGGGGGATTTCCAGGAGCGGTGCCCCCCCCCACAGGGGATTGACTGATCTATAGACAATAGTAATCGTATTTTAATTTGAATTATTCACTGTCCTGTAAACACTTAACTTACAGTTCAGCAACTATGTAACAAAATGGCCACCGGGCGTATTGGCTATTAACGCCAATATCACCTGGTCTGATTAGTGATTGATTCGATGGGTAAGGAATTGGAACATATACAAGATTAATAAATGATCAATATCCGACTCCTGCCAGTCAATTCAGTATAAAAATGGCATCTCTCCGTTTAAATCAGAACATTTTGGTGACGGGACTGGGCTGCTCTCCCTGTACACTGAGCACTGGCCTCCCCAGCAACAAGGACACCTTCAAAAGACAGCGTCCATCACTAGGGACCGCCATCACCCAGGACATGCCCTCTTCTCATTGTACCATCAGGGAGGAGGTACAGGAGCCTGAAGACACACACTCAGCGATTCAGGAACAGCTTCTTCCCCTCTGCCATCAGGGAGGAGGTACAGGAGCCTGAAGACACACACTCAACGATTCAGGAACAGCTTCTTCCCCTCTGCCATCAGGGAGGAGGTACAGGAGCCTGAAGACACACACTCAGTGATTCAGGAACAGCTTCTTCCCCTCTGCCATCAGGGAGGAGGTACAGGAGCCTGAAGACACACACTCAGCGATTCAGGAACAGCTTCTTCCCCTCTGCCATCATGGAGGAGGTACAGGAGCCTGAAGACAAACACTCGACGATTCAGGAACAGCTTCTTCCCCTCTGCCATCAGGGAGGGGGTACAGGAGCCTGAAGACACACACTCAGTGATTCAGGAACAGCTTCTTCCCCTCTGCCATCAGGGAGGGGGTACAGGAGCCTGAAGACACACACTCGACGATTTGGGAACAGCTTCTTCCCCTCTGCCATCAGGGATGAGGTACAGGAGCCTGAAGACACACACTCGACGATTCAGGAACAGCTTCTTTCCCTCTGCCATCAGGGAGGAGGTACAGGAGCCTGAAGACACACACTCAGTGATTCAGGAACAGCTTCTTCCCCTCTGCCATCAGGGAGGAGGTACAGGAGCCTGAAGACACACACTCGACGATTTGGGAACAGCTTCTTCCCCTCTGCCATCAGGGAGGAGGTACAGGAGCCTGAAGACACACACTCGACGATTCGGGAACAGCTTCTTCCCCTCTGCCATCAGGGAGGAGGTACAGGAGCCTGAAGACACCCAATCAGCGATTCAGGAACAGCTTCTTCCCCTCTGCCATCAGGGAGGAGGTACAGGAGCCTGAAGACACACACTCAATGATTCAGGAACAGCTTCTTCCCCTCTGCCATCAGGGAGGAGGTACAGGAGCCTGAAGACACACACTCAGCGATTCAAGGACAGCTTCTTCCCCTCTGCCATCAGGGAGGAGGTACAGGAGCCTGAAGACACACACTCAGCGATTCAAGGACAGCTTCTTCCCCTCTGCCATCAGGGAGGAGGTACAGGAGCCTGAAGACACACACTCAGCGATTCAAGGACAGCTTCTTCCCCTCTGCCATCAGGGAGGAGGTACTGGAGCCTGAAGACACACACTCAACGATTCAGGAACAGCTTCTTCCCCTCTGCCATCAGGGAGGAGGTACAGGAGCCTGAAGGCACACACTCAACGATTCAGGAACAGCTTCTTCCCCTCTGCCTTCAGGGAGGAGGTACAGGAGCCTGAAGGCACACACTCAACGATTCAGGAACAGCTTCTTCCCCTCTGCCATCAGGGAGGAGGTACAGGAGCCTGAAGACACCCAATCAGCGATTCAGGAACAGCTTCTTCCCCTCTGCCATCAGGGAGGAGGTACAGGAGCCTGAAGACACACACTCAATGATTCAGGAACAGCTTCTTCCCTTCTGCCATCAGGGAGGAGGTACAGGAGCCTGAAGACACACACTCAGCGATTCAAGGACAGCTTCTTCCCCTCTGCCATCAGGGAGGAGGTACAGGAGCCTGAAGACACACACTCAGCGATTCAAGGACAGCTTCTTCCCCTCTGCCATCAGGGAGGAGGTACAGGAGCCTGAAGACACACACTCAGCGATTCAAGGACAGCTTCTTCCCCTCTGCCATCAGGGAGGAGGTACAGGAGCCTGAAGACACACACTCAACGATTCAGGAACAGCTTCTTCCCCTCTGCCATCAGGGAGGAGGTACAGGAGCCTGAAGACACACACTCAGTGATTCAGGAACAGCTTCTTCCCCTCTGCCATCAGGGAGGGGGTACAGGAGCCTGAAGACACACACTCAGCGATTCAGGAACAGCTTCTTCCCCTCTGCCATCAGATTCCTGAATGGACACTGAACCCGTGAACACTACCTCTCTACTTTCTTTTCTTTCCTTTTTGCACAACTTATTTAATTACATATAAATTCTTACTGTAATTTATTGTCTTTTTTTTATACATATTTCAGGACATCGACCTGAGGCTTGCGTCGTTCCGGGTTGACCACGGATGCTGCGTCCCGGCCGTCTACGCGATACGCATGCCATGGCAGGACGATGCGGAGAACGAGCTGCTGCTCGCCCTCTCCACGCAGCGGGTGAACCCAAAGGAAGGGCAGAGACTGGCACAGTTTGCCACTGGCGGCATCGCAGCTTTGCCGAAGGAACTGCAGCTCTGGATTTTCCCCTCGGGGTTCACTCCCGAACCCTACCCCGTGGGCGGGTATAGCCGCAGGGCAGCGGAGGCTTGACATCCGAGGTGAGCTGCCGACCACGGCCGACGAGGCCCGTCTCGGCCGAGACGGCGGCGTGCGACGGTGATATCAAAGTCCAGTCCAGGCGCACGGTTAGCAACGAGCGCCTCGTTTTCAGAACGCAGCTTATCGGCGACGACAAAGAGAGCAAAGGGCAAGGGCCGAGGGTTCTGGGGTGACCCGCGCTCGATGGGATGTGAGAGGAAAATGGGATCTGGGGATACAGGTCCACAATTCGTCGAAAGTGGCGTCACAGGTAGATAGGGTCGTGAAGAAAACTTCAGGCTCACCGGCCGTCATAAATCAAAGTACTGAAAACAGGAGATGGGATGTAATGTTGAAGTTGTACAAGACGTTGGTGAGGCCTAATTTGGAGTATTGTGTGCAGTTTGCGTCACCGACCTACGGGAAAGATGTAAGCAAGGTTATGTGCCGACCCATTTCCCAGCGCACTCGAACCGGCTCACGAAGCGGCGCGCGCCGGCATTGAGGCCGGTCCCAAAATGGGCGCCAAGCCTGCTTCACCAGCGAGGGGAAAAACCCGCGCGCGGGACGGGGCTGTGAATACATCACTCCCACCCGGGGAGGGCAGGATCAGGAAGGCTTTAAAGCGAGGCCGCGAAGTTTGAATAAATCTCTTTTTCCAACTGCAGTTTACCGACTCCGTGTCGTTATTTCAGCGCTGCGTGTAGCACACCGCTACAATTGGTGGCCCCGACGGCCCAAACGATATTCGGACCGGAGATGAATGTGCCGCAACTGTTCATGCGGTTTCGTTAAGACTGCCAAACTTCTGGACGCTGCGACCTCACCTATGGTTCCAGCAAGCAGAAGCCCAATTCCACATTCGGCAGATCACCTCGGATGCCACATGTTACTACTACGTGGTGAGCTCCCTCGACCAGGACACAGCGGCCCAGGTCGCGGAGTTCATACAGTCTCCCCCAGCGGACGGCAAGTACACGGAATTCAAAGCCCTGCTCATGAGGACTTTCGGACTCTCACGGCGTGATCGGGCTGCCCGTTTACTGCACCTGGATGGCTTGGGCGACAGACCTCCATCAGCTTTAATGAATGAGATGTTGTCTCTGGCCGGAGGACACAAGCCCTCCCTCATGTTTGAGCAGGCATTCCTGGAACAGCTGCCCGAGGACATACGCTTGCTGCTGTCTGACGCGGATGTCAGCGACCCCCGGAAGGTGGCAGCCCGGGTGGACTTGCTGTGGAACGCCAAGAAGGTGAGTGGGGCATCCGTCGCACAGATCACCAGGCCACGCTCCCAGCAGCAAACCAGACCAGGCCCGGCCGCAGAGCCCGCCAACCCCAGAGGCAGGAGTGCGGAAACCAACGAACAATGGTGCTTCTACCACCAGCGGTGGGGCGCAGAAGTCCACTGCTGTAGCCCGCCCTGCAAGTTCACGGGAAACACCAGGGCCAGCCGCCGCTGATGGCTACGGCGGCTGGCCATCGGGATAGCCTCCTGTATGTGTGGGACCAGCGGTCGGGACGCCGCTTCCTGGTCGACACTGGAGCCGAGATCAGCGTCTTACCTCCGATGAGTTATGACACCCGCAACAGGGCACCGGGTCCCACGCTGAGGGCCGCGAACAGCAGCACAGTGAGGACCTACGGCACCCGTACGGTGCGGCTACAGTTCGGCTCCAGCCGGTTCACGTGGGACTTCACACTGGCCGCCGTAGCCCAACCGCTCCTGGGGGCGGATTTTTTGTGGGCTCACAGCCTGCTGGTCGACCTGCCGAGACAAAGACTGGTCCACGCCGAGACCTTTCAGACGTTCTCCCCGGGTGAATCCCAGTTGCCGGCCCCTCACCTCGGCTCCATCACGCTGTCCGACAACGACTTCACCAGGGTCCTGGCGGAGTTCCCATCGGTTCTGGCACCGCAGTTCACAGCGGCCATGCCCAGACACAGCGTACAGCACCACATCCCGATACAAGGACCACCCCTCCACGCCCGTGCTCGAAGGCTTCCCCCGGACAAGCTCCGACTGGCGAAGGAGGAGTTCCAGAGGATGGAGGAATTGGGGATCATCCGGCGGTCCAATAGCCCACAGGCCTCCCCTCAGCACAAGCGACAGGGGGCTGGAGACCATGCGGTGACTACCGCAGGCTGAACAAGGCTACCACACCGGACCGCTACCCTGTGCCGCACATTCAGGACTTTGCAGCAAACCTGCATGGTGCACGGATCTTCTCCAAGGTCGACCTCGTCCGAGGGTACCATCAAATCCCGATGCATCTGGACGACGTCCCCAAAACGGCTCTTATCACCCCGTTCGGCCTTTTCGAGTTCCTCCGCATGCCGTTCGGCCTGAAGAATGCCGCACAGACGTTCCAGCGGTTAATGGACGCGGTGGGACAGGACCTGGACTTTGCGTTCATCTATTTGGACGACATCCTCATAGCAAGCAGCAGTCGTCAGGAGCATCTGTCCCACCTCCGTCAACTCTGCGCCCGACTGAGTGAGTACGGTCTTACAATCAACCTAGCCAAATGCCAGTTCGGACTTGATACCATTGACTTCCTGGGCCACAGGATTACTAAAGACGGGGCAACCCCTCTGCCCGCTAAGGTAGATGCGGTCCGCCACTTCCCCCGACCCACCACGATCAAAGGCCTTCAGGAATTTGTGGGTATGGTGAACCACCGTTTCCTCCCTTCATCTGCCCGGATCATGCGCCCCCTGTTCGCCCTGCTGTCGGGTCTGGGCAAGGGCATTACCTGGGACGAGGAGTCCGCCGCCGCTTTCGTTCAAACGAAGGAAGCTTTGGCGGACGCCGCAATGCTAGTACATCCCAGAATGGACGCCCCTACCGCCCTCACAGTGGACGCATCTAACACGGCGGTCGGTGGGGTACTGGAGCAGCTCATCGCGGGTCGCTGGCAACCCCTGTCGTTTTTCAGCAAACACCTGCGGCCACCCGAGCTCAAATACAGTGCTTTCGACCGGGAACTGTTGGCGCTGTACCTGGCAATCCGGCATTTCAGGTACTTCTTGGAAGGCAGGCCCTTCACCGCGTTCACGGACCACAAACTGCTTACCTTTGCGTTCACAAAGGTGTCCGATCCCTGGTCGTCCCGCCAGCAGCGCCATCTGTCCTACATCTCCGAATACACGATGGACGTCTGGCACATCTCGGGAAAGGACAATGTCGTGGCGGACGCCCTCTCCCACACTAATATCCAAGCCCTGTCCCGGGGGTAGACTATGAAGCGCTGGCGGAGGCACAGCAGGCAGATGAGGAGATCCCCAGTTACAGAACCGGTTTGCAGCTCCAGGACCTCCCCGTAGGCCCAGGTGAGAGGACCCTACTCTGTGACGTCCCCACTGGCCAACCCCCGTCCCCACAACTGTCCAGATGGTTTCCAGCAGGTTCGTTTGGCACGGACTCCACAAGCAGGTCAGTGAATGGGCCAGAACGTGCATGCACTGCCAGACGGCCAAGGTGCAGCGGCACACCAAAGCTCTGCCGCAGCAGTTCCACCCCACCCACCGGCGTTTCGACCACATTCATGTGGATATCGTGGGCCCCCTGCCAGTGTCGCTCAGAGCGCGGCACCTCCTGACTACCGTGGACCAGTTCACAAGATGGCCAGAGGCGGTCCCGCTCACCGACACCACCTCCGAATCTTGCGCCCGAACCCTGATCACCACCTGGATATCTCGCTTTGGTGTACCGGCCCACATTACCTCCGACAGAGGCGCCCAGTTCACCTCCAGCCTGTGGTCGGCTGTGGCCAGCCTGTTGGGAACGCAGCCACACTACACAACTGCCTACCACCCACAGTCGAACGGACTAGTGGAGCGTTTCCACCGTCACCTGAAGTCGGCTCTCATGGCCCGCCTGCGAGGAGCCAACTGGGCGGACAAGCTTCCCTGGGTCCTTCTCGGCATCCGCACAGCGCCCAAGGACGACCTGCACGCCTCGTCGGCCGAGTTGGTCTACGGCGCGCCCCTGGCCGTCCCCGGGGAGTTCCTACCAGCCCCGAGGGGGCAAGAGGAAGAACCCGCAGCAGTCCTGGGCAGACTACGCGAGAGGCTCGGCCCCCATACCGACTTCACAGCACGGATGCACCCCGACCCATGTACCCAAAGACCTGCAGAACTGTAAGTTTGTGTTTGTACGAAGGGGCGGGCATCGGCCATACGAGGGGCCGTTTACGGTGCTCAGGAACAACGGGTCCACGTTCGAGCTGGACGTTGGGGGGAGAGAGGAGGTTTTCACGGTGGACCGACTCAAACCGGCCCATGTGGACTTGGAGCAGCCGGTCGAGATTCCGGCGCAGAGGCAGACCTCCCAAACAGAGCCCGACCCAGACTGAGGACGTTGGGGGGTGTATCGCCGGTTCGGGGTGGGGGGGGGGTGATGTGGCGACCCACTTTCCAGCGCACTCGGACCAGCTCACAAAGCGGCGCGCGCCGGCGTTGAGGCGGGTCCCAAAGAGGGCGCCAAGCCTGCTTCACCAGCAAGGGGAAAAGCCCGCGCGCCCGTGAGTTTGCACCCCTTCCCCGGGCGGGAACAGGAAGGCTTTGAAGCAAGGCCACGAAGTTTGAATAAACCTCTTTTGCAACTGCAGCTTATCGACTCCGTTATTTCAGCGCTGCGCGTAGCACACCGCTACAGTGGAAAGAGCACGGTGAGGATGTTGGCGGGTCTGGAGGACCTGAGTTACAGGGAAAGATCGAACAGGTCAGGAGTTTATTCCCTGGAATGTAGAAGACTGATGGGAGATTTGACAGGAGCTGAGGAACACAGATACAGTAAACGCAAGCAGGCCGTTTCCACTGAGGTTGGGTGGGACTACAACGGGTGCAGGGTAAAAGGTGAAGGGGAACGTGAGGGGAAACCTCTTCGCTCAGAGGGTGGTGAGAGTGCGGAACGAGCTGCCGGAGCAAGTGGGGCACGAGGGCTCGGTTTCAACGTTGAGGAGAAGTTTGGGTGGGTATGTGGATGGGAGGGGTCCCGGTGCAGGTTGACGGGAGCAGGCGGTTTAAATGGTTCAGCACTGTCTAGATGAGCCGAAGGGCCTGATTCTACGCTGTACTTTTCTGTGAGTCTAGGGCTCCCACCAGAAAGCCACGCAGACAGGGGAGAAGGTGGGGGGTGGGAATTGAACCTGGGTCTCTGGCAGCATCCCGACCCGCTGTGCCACTGGGCAGGAGGGGCCCCGACAGCCCAGCGAATGGCATCTGCTTTCAGGGCCGCAGACACCCTCTCACTGTGGGGCACAGGATTGGCGACGCAGGGGTACAGCCGAACCACGAAGAGGCGAGTTGAAATCTCGCCGCGGCCACTGTGCGTGTCACGCCCGGCGAGGGAGGTTCCAACGCGAGCAGTCCCTCAACACAAGAGGGAGCTTAGCGGCTGGGTGGTGTGCTGACACACCGGACGGTGCGATTCAACAGGACCGCAGCGCACGTACCTGGCGTAGGTGGGGGTGACGGCGTAGATGGTGGGCAGGGCCCTCCCGTCCGTGACAGCCTCGCCCTCGACCTTCAGCCTCTCCCGCAGCCTCCGAACCTCGGCCTGCAGCTGCACGATCTTCAGCTCCCGTGTCAGCTCCCCCGGCGGCCGCACGGGCGGCGTGCAGTCACATTGCAGCCCTGTG
This sequence comes from Hypanus sabinus, assembly GCF_030144855.1. Classification (NCBI taxonomy): domain Eukaryota; kingdom Metazoa; phylum Chordata; class Chondrichthyes; order Myliobatiformes; family Dasyatidae; genus Hypanus; species Hypanus sabinus. The sequence continues at coordinate 34,193,634 of NC_082736.1, forward strand.
TGAGGGTAACACTGCAGCGATTACACTGAGTCCTCCCGAACCTCCCCTCTTCGCCCATTCTCCCCACCCCACACCCCGGGACAGAGATCCGGACGACTGGAATTCCCCCGCCATAACACAGACTGACTGATCCCCTCTCCTCATCCACACTGACCGATCCCTCTCCTCATCCACACTGACCGATCCCCTCTCCCGGTCCCTCACTGACCGATCCCTCTCCTGGTCCCACACTGACCGATCCCCTCTCCCGGTCCCTCACTGACCGATCCCTCTCCCGATCCCTCACTGACCGATCCTCTCTCCTCATCCACAATGACCGATCCCTCTCCTCATCCACACTGACCGATCCCTCTCCTGGTCCCACACTGACCGATCCCCTCTCCCGGTCCCTCACTGACGATCCCCTCTCCCGATCCCTCACTGACCGATCCCTCTCCTCATCCACACTGACCGATCCCCTCTCCCGATCCCTCACTGACCGATCCTCTCTCCTCATCCACAATGACCGATCCCTCTCCTCATCCACACTGACCGATCCCTCTCCTCATCCACACTGACCGATCCCTCTCCTCATCCACACTGACCGATCCCCTCTCCCGATCCCTCACTGACCGATCCCTCTCCCGGTCCCACACTGACCGATCCGCTCTCCTCATCCACACTGACCGATCCCCTCTCCCGGTCCCTCACTGACCAATCCCTCTCCCGGTCCCACACTGACCGATCCCCTCTCCTCATCCACACAGACCGATCCCCTCTCCTCATCCACACTGACCGATCCCCCTCCTCATCCACACTGACCGATCCCCTCTCCCGATCCCTCACTGACCGATCCCCTCTCCCGATCCCTCACTGACCGATCCCCTCTCCTCATCCACACTGACCGATCCCTCTGCTCATCCACACTGACCGATCCCCTCTCCCGGTCCCACACTGACTGATCCCTCTCCTCATCCACACTGACTGACCCCTCTCCTCATCCACACTGACCGATCCCCTCTCCTCATCCAGACTGACCGATCCCTCTCCCGGTCCCACACTGACCGATCCCTCTCCCGGTCCCACACTGACCGATCCCCTCTCCCGATCCCTCACTGACCGATTCCCTCTCCTCATCCAGACTGACCGATCCCTCTCCCGGTCCCACACTGACCGATCCCCTCTCCCGGTCCCTCACTGACTGATCCCTCTCCCGATCCCTCACTGACCGATGCCCTCTCCCGATCCCTCACTGACCGATCCCTCTCCTCATCCACACTGACCGATCCCCTCTCCTCATCCACACTGACCGATCCCTCTCCCGGTCCCACACTGACTGATCCCTCTCCTCATCCACACTGACTGAACCCTCTCCTCATCCACACAGACCGATCCCCTCTCTTCATCCACACTGACCGATCCCTCTACTCATCCACACTGACCGATCCCTCTCCCGGTCCCACACTGACCGATCCCCTCTCCCGGTCCCTCACTGACTGATCCCTCTCCCGATCCCTCACTGACCTATCCCCTCTCCCGATCCCTCACTGACCGATCCCTCTCCTCATCCACACTGACCGATCCCCTCTCCTCATCCACACTGACCGATCCCTCTCCCGGTCCCTCACTGACCGATCCCTCTCCCGATCCCTCACTGACGATCCCCTCTCCCGATCCCTCACTGACCGATCCCTCTCCTCATCCACACTGACCGATCCCCTCTCCTCATCCACACTGACCAATCCCTCTCCCGGTCCCACACTGACCGATCCCTCACCCGGTCCCACACTGACCGATCCGCTCTCCTCATCCACACTGACCGATCCCCTCTCCCGGTCCCTCACTGACCAATCCCTCTCCCGGTCCCACACTGACCGATCCCCTCTCCTCATCCACACAGACCGATCCCCTCTCCTCATCCACACTGACCGATCCCCCTCCTCATCCACACTGACCGATCCCCTCTCCCGATCCCTCACTGACCGATCCCCTCTCCTGATCCCTCACTGACCGATCCCCTCTCCTCATCCACACTGACCGATCCCTCTGCTCATCCACACTGACCGATCCCCTCTCCCGGTCCCACACTGACTGATCCCTCTCCTCATCCACACTGACTGACCCCTCTCCTCATCCACACTGACCGATCCCCTCTCCTCATCCACACTGACCGATCCCTCTCCCGGTCCCACACTGACCGATCCCTCTCCCGGTCCCACACTGACCGATCCCCTCTCCCGATCCCTCACTGACCGATTCCCTCTCCTCATCCAGACTGACCGATCCCTCTCCCGGTCCCACACTGACCGATCCCCTCTCCCGGTCCCTCACTGACTGATCCCTCTCCCGATCCCTCACTGACCGATGCCCTCTCCCGATCCCTCACTGACCGATCCCTCTCCTCATCCACACTGACCGATCCCCTCTCCTCATCCACACTGACCGATCCCTCTCCCGGTCCCACACTGACTGATCCCTCTCCTCATCCACACTGACTGACCCCTCTCCTCATCCACACTGACCGATCCCCTCTCCTCATCCAGACTGACCGATCCCTCTCCCGGTCCCACACTGACCGATCCCTCTCCCGGTCCCACACTGACCGATCCCCTCTCCCGATCCCTCACTGACCGATTCCCTCTCCTCATCCAGACTGACCGATCCCTCTCCCGGTCCCACACTGACCGATCCCCTCTCCCGGTCCCTCACTGACTGATCCCTCTCCCGATCCCTCACTGACCGATGCCCTCTCCCGATCCCTCACTGACCGATCCCTCTCCTCATCCACACTGACCGATCCCCTCTCCTCATCCACACTGACCGATCCCTCTCCCGGTCCCACACTGACTGATCCCTCTCCTCATCCACACTGACTGAACCCTCTCCTCATCCACACAGACCGATCCCCTCTCTTCATCCACACTGACCGATCCCTCTACTCATCCACACTGACCGATCCCTCTCCCGGTCCCACACTGACCGATCCCCTCTCCCGGTCCCTCACTGACTGATCCCTCTCCCGATCCCTCACTGACCTATCCCCTCTCCCGATCCCTCACTGACCGATCCCTCTCCTCATCCACACTGACCGATCCCCTCTCCTCATCCACACTGACCGATCCCTCTCCCGGTCCCTCACTGACCGATCCCTCTCCCGATCCCTCACTGACGATCCCCTCTCCCGATCCCTCACTGACCGATCCCTCTCCTCATCCACACTGACCGATCCCCTCTCCTCATCCACACTGACCAATCCCTCTCCCGGTCCCACACTGACCGATCCCTCACCCGGTCCCACACTGACCGATCCGCTCTCCTCATCCACACTGACCGATCCCCTCTCCCGGTCCCTCACTGACCAATCCCTCTCCCGGTCCCACACTGACCGATCCCCTCTCCTCATCCACACAGACCGATCCCCTCTCCTCATCCACACTGACCGATCCCCCTCCTCATCCACACTGACCGATCCCCTCTCCCGATCCCTCACTGACCGATCCCCTCTCCTGATCCCTCACTGACCGATCCCCTCTCCTCATCCACACTGACCGATCCCTCTGCTCATCCACACTGACCGATCCCCTCTCCCGGTCCCACACTGACTGATCCCTCTCCTCATCCACACTGACTGACCCCTCTCCTCATCCACACTGACCGATCCCCTCTCCTCATCCACACTGACCGATCCCTCTCCCGGTCCCACACTGACCGATCCCTCTCCCGGTCCCACACTGACCGATCCCCTCTCCCGATCCCTCACTGACCGATTCCCTCTCCTCATCCAGACTGACCGATCCCTCTCCCGGTCCCACACTGACCGATCCCCTCTCCCGGTCCCTCACTGACTGATCCCTCTCCCGATCCCTCACTGACCGATGCCCTCTCCCGATCCCTCACTGACCGATCCCTCTCCTCATCCACACTGACCGATCCCCTCTCCTCATCCACACTGACCGATCCCTCTCCCGGTCCCACACTGACTGATCCCTCTCCTCATCCACACTGACTGAACCCTCTCCTCATCCACACAGACCGATCCCCTCTCCTCATCCACACTGACCGATCCCCCTCCTCATCCACACTGACCGATCCCCTCTCCCGATTCCTCACTGACCGATCCCCTCTCCCGATCCCTCACTGACCGATCCCCTCTCTTCATCCACACTGACCGATCCCTCTACTCATCCACACTGACCGATCCCTCTCCCGGTCCCACACTGACCGATCCCCTCTCCCGGTCCCTCACTGACTGATCCCTCTCCCGATCCCTCACTGACCGATCCCCTCTCCCGATCCCTCACTGACCGATCCCTCTCCTCATCCACACTGACCGATCCCCTCTCCTCATCCACACTGACCGATCCCTCTCCCGGTCCCTCACTGACCGATCCCTCTCCCGATCCCTCACTGACGATCCCCTCTCCCGATCCCTCACTGACCGATCCCTCTCCTCATCCACACTGACCGATCCCCTCTCCTCATCCACACTGACCAATCCCTCTCCCGGTCCCACACTGACCGATCCCTCTCCCGGTCCCACACTGACCGATCCCCTCTCCCGGTCCCACACTGACTGATCCCTCTCCTCATCCACACTGACTGAACCCTCTCCTCATCCACACTGACCGATCCCCTCTCCACATCCACACTGACCGATCCCTCTCCCGGTCCCACACTGACCGATCCCCTCTCCCGGTCCCTCACTGTGATCCCTCTCCCGATCCCTCACTGACCGATCCCCTCTCCCGATCCCTCACTGACCGATCCCTCTCCTCATCCACACTGACCGATCCCCTCTCCTCATCCACACTGACCGATCCCTCTCCCGGTCCCTCACTGACCGATCCCTCTCCCGATCCCTCACTGACGATCCCCTCTCCCGATCCCTCACTGACCGATCCCTCTCCTCATCCACACTGACCGATCCCTCTCCCGGTCCCACACTGACCGATCCCTCTCCCGATCCCTCACTGACTGATCCCCTCTCCCGATCCCTCAGTGACCGATCCCCTCATCCACACTGACCGATCCCCCTCCTCATCCACACTGACCGATCCCTCTCCCGGTCCCTCACTGACCGATCCCTCTCCCGGTCCCACACTGACCGATCCCTCTCCCGGTCCCACACTGACCGATCCCTCTCCTCATCCACACTGACCGATCCCTCTCCCGGTCCCACACTGACCGATCCCTCTCCCGGTCCCTCACTGACCGATCCCTCTCCCGGTCCCACACTGACCGATCCCTCTCCTCATCCACACTGACCGATCCCTCTCCCGGTCCCACACTGACCGATCCCTCTCCTCATCCACACTGACCGATCCCTCTCCCGATCCCTCACTGACTGATCCCCTCTCCCGATCCCTCACTGACCGATCCCCTCTCCTCATCCACACTGACCGATCCCCCCGGTCCCTCACTGACTGATCCCTCTCCCGATCCCTCACTGACCGATCCCCTCTCCCGATCCCTCACTGACCGATCCCTCTCCTCATCCACACTGACCGATCCCCTCTCCTCATCCACACTGACCGATCCCTCTCCCGGTCCCTCACTGACCGATCCCTCTCCCGATCCCTCACTGACGATCCCCTCTCCCGATCCCTCACTGACCGATCCCTCTCCTCATCCACACTGACCGATCCCCTCTCCTCATCCACACTGACCAATCCCTCTCCCGGTCCCACACTGACCGATCCCTCTCCCGGTCCCACACTGACCGATCCCCTCTCCCGGTCCCACACTGACTGATCCCTCTCCTCATCCACACTGACTGAACCCTCTCCTCATCCACACTGACCGATCCCCTCTCCTCATCCACACTGACCGATCCCTCTCCCGGTCCCACACTGACCGATCCCCTCTCCCGGTCCCTCACTGTGATCCCTCTCCCGATCCCTCACTGACCGATCCCCTCTCCCGATCCCTCACTGACCGATCCCTCTCCTCATCCACACTGACCGATCCCCTCTCCTCATCCACACTGACCGATCCCTCTCCCGGTCCCTCACTGACCGATCCCCTCTCCTCATCCACACTGACCGATCCCTCTCCCGATCCCTCACTGACCGATCCCCTCTCCTCATCCACACTGACCGATCCCCCCCGGTCCCGGTACCGGACAATGACCGATCCCCCCCGGTACCGGTCCCGGTACCGGACAATGACCGGACACTGACCGACCCTCCCCGGTCCCGGTACCGGACACTGACCGAGCTGTCGGACCGAGAACAACAACCAGATCCCGGACACCACGAAATAAACGGCGAAAACGTCCCTCAGCTTCAGCCTCATGGCGCCATTGGCGCATCACTTCCGCCCCTTCAGCTCCACATACACCACTTTCACGCGACGTCACTTCCGTTTGCTGCTGCGCCACTGTTCTTCCGGATCCGGGTGCCCTCTGTGATGACAAGATTCTGCAGAAGGGGTCGAGATAATTGAAAAGACGGGACCTCAAGGTTATGAACTCCTTATGGCTGCCCGTGCCACGGGTTGTGCAGTTTAAGTCCGTGGCTAAGGAGGGAGGGAGGGAGGACTGGGCTCTCTTCCAGGGAAGGTGGGACCTGTGCAGAAGGGACCGATGGCAGCTCAGTGTTCCGGGGATTTGTTGGTTTAGAGCGATACCGTGCGAAGGATGAAAGGGGAGAGGTTGGGTCAGTGAAAAGGTCACACCAGTGCTCAGACAGGGCAGACTGGAAAGCTCCTCTACTCAGGTGTTATGGGTGGGACTGAGAAAGGTATAAAGGGGTTATATTACTGATCAGCAAAAATTGTGGATGACGCCAAGACTGGGGGTCTCGTGGACGGCGAGGAAGACTATCGTGGCTTGCAGAGAGACTTGCATCAGCTGGGAACATGGGCTGATAAACTGCAGATGGGATTTAACGTGTGAGGTGTGACACCGACCAGGGTACACAGCGAGGCCTAATTTGGAGTATTGTGTGCAGTTTTGATCACCTACCTGTGGGAAAGGTGTCACTACGTTTGAAAGAGCACAGAGAAAATTGACAGGGATGTTGTTGGGTCTGGAGGATCCGAGTTATGAGGGAAGCCTGAATAGGTCAGGATCATCTCCCCCGGAGTGTAGGAGATGAGGGGAGATTTGATAGAGATAGACAAAATTATTAGGGAGTCTCTGGATGCATTCAAGAGAGAGTTAGATAGAGCTCTTATAGATAGCGGGGTCCAGGGATTTGGGGAGAGGGCAGGAACGGGGTACTGATTGTGTATGATCAGCCATGATCACAGTGAATGGCAGTGCTGGCTAGAAGGGCTGAATGGCCTACTCCTGCACCTATTGTTTATTGTCTGTTGTATAGATCGGGTAAATACACGCAGGCTTTATCCACTGAGGCTGGGTGGGACTACAACCAGGGGTCATGGGTTAAGGGTGAAAGGTGAAAAGTTTAAGGTGGAACACCAGGGGGAAAACCTCTTCACTCGGAGGGTGGTGGGAGTGTGGAACGGGCTGCCGGCACAAGTGGTGGATGTGCACTTGATTTCACCGTTTGAGAGAGATTTGGATAGGTACATGGATGGTTGGGGTATGGAGGGCTGTGGTCCAAGTGCGAGTCAATGATTCAAATTGGTTCAGCATGGATTAGATGGGCCGAGGGGCCTGCTTCTGTGTACTTTCCTATGGCTGTAAGACTCACTTGGCAAGTCGGGCGGCATTTATGGAGTCGACGTGCCGGGCCAAGACTGGTCCCGCCAACAACAGGGACAGTGAGTCAGCCACGGCGGAACAGACTCGATGGGCCGAATGGCCCAATTCTCCTCCGACAGGTCGTACGGCCATGACCTCGGTGTCACTGGTTGCACTGGAGCTGTGCTCAGCCACGCGGGCGAGGACCCCGGAGCACGCAGCCCTGAGGGGCGGCCGCCGTGAGGAGGACACGAGATTTCCCAGACTCATGGCCCCCCAGTGAGCAAGTCCAGCATCCAGCTCCAGAAGCCCGGGTCTTGGGCATTCTGAGGGGATGAAGTCAAAGTATGAAACGTAGGTGTTGTGTCTGGTAATGAGGGAGAGGGCACAGCACACCAGCACAGCAGCATGCAGGCTACTCAGCTGAACTTTATTGATAACACTGTGTACAGGACAGCTTGGTACCAGGGCATCCTCAAGGAGCGGCGCCCATCATTAAGAACCCAGGACCGTCAGGGAGGAGGTACAGGAGCCTATTTGCACCATTCCCTCTCTCTCCTCATCTCCCTACCTGCCCATCGCCTCCCTCTGGTGCTCCTCCCCCTTCCCTTTCTTCCACGGCCTTCTGTCCTGTTCCCCTTCGCCAGCCCCTTATCGCTTTCACCAGTCAACTTCCCAGCTATTTACTTCACCCCTCCCCCACTCCAGGAGGGACAGGAGCCTGAAAACACACACCCAGCGATTCAGGAACAGCTTCTTCCCCTCTGCCTTCAGGGAGGGGGTACAGGAGCCTGAAGACACACACCCAGCGATTCAGGAACAGCTTCTTCCCCTCTGCCTTCAGGGAGGGGGTACAGGAGCCTGAAGACACACACTCAGTGATTCAGGAACAGCTTCTTTCCCTCTGCCATCAGGGAGGAGGTACAGGAACCTGAAGACACACTCTCAACGATTCAGGAACAGCTTCTTCCCCTCTGCCATCAGGGAGGAGGTACAGGAGCCTGAAGACACACTCTCAACGATTCAGGAACAGCTTCTTCCCTCTGCCATCAGGGAGGAGGTACAGGAGCCTGAAGACACACACTCAACCATTCAGGAACAGCTTCTTCCCCTCTGCCGTCAGGGAGGAGGTGCAGGAGCCTGAAGACACACACTCAATGATTCAGGAACAGCTTCTTCCCTCTGCCATCAGGGAGGAGGTACAGGAGCCTGAAGACACACACTCAACCATTCAGGAACAGCTTCTTCCCCTCTGCCGTCAGGGAGGAAGTACAGGAGCCTGAAGACACACACTCAATGATTCAGGAACAGCTTCTTCCCCTCTGCCGTCAGGGAGGAGGTACAGGAGCCTGAAGACACACACTCAGTGATTCAGGAACAGCTTCTTCCCCTCTGCCATCAGGGAGGAGGTACAGGAGTCTGAAGACACACTCTCAATGATTCAGGAACAGCTTCTTCCCTCTGCCATCAGGGAGGAGGTACAGGAGCCTGAAGACACACACTCAACCATTCAGGAACAGCTTCTTCCCCTCTGCCGTCAGGGAGGAGGTACAGGAGCCTGAAGACACACACTCAACCATTCAGGAACAGCTTCTTCCCCTCTGCCGTCAGGGAGGAGGTACAGGAGCCTGAAGACACACACTCAATGATTCAGGAACAGCTTCTTCCCCTCTGCCATCAGGGAGGAGGTACAGGAGCCTGAAGGCACACACCCAGCGATTCAGGAACAGCTTCTTCCCCTCTGCCATCAGGGAGGAGGTACAGGAGCCTGAAGACACACAGTCAACGATTCAGGAACAGCTTCTTCCCCTCTGCTGTCAGGGTGGGGGTACAGGAGCCTGAAGA
>NC_082736.1:34208105-34258105 GCF_030144855.1 Hypanus sabinus
AGTGGGGGGAGTCTAGGACCAGAGGACACAGATAGAGTGGATGTGGAGAGGATGTTTCCCGTGGTGGGGGGAGTCTAGGACCGGACGACACAGATAGAGTGGATGTGGAGAGGATGTTTCCTGTCGTGGGGGAGTCTAGGACCAGAAGACAGAGCCTCAGAATAGGAGTAACATCCATTTAGAACGGAGAGGAGGAGGAATTTCTTTAGCGGGGGGCAGGGTAGTGAATTTGTGGAATTTGTCGCCACAGACGACTGTGGAGGCCAAGACGTTTGAGTGCATTTAGAGGGTGATAGGTTCTTGATCACTCAAGGCGCGAGTGGGGGTGGGGGTAGGCAGGCAGGAGAATGAGGCTGAGAGGGAAAGCGGTGATGGGCCGAAAGGCCTCGTCCTTATGAACGCAACCTCACTTTTGTATGTTTTTTAAACTATTTATTTATTTTGTGAGCTTACAGTTGTTTTTAAAAAGTCTAGGACGTACTGCTGCCACAAAAAAACAACAAATTTCAGTCCATAAGCCAGTGGTGAAAGAATAGCTGATCTTCAGCGATCTTCCCCCACTCTCCTTGCTAAGCGGCAAGCGCCGATGTGCGCGATTTGAATGCTCTCGCCGGAGACCCTGGAAGAGGAGGAGGCACTGTCACAGAAGAGCAGTCCATTCAGCCCATCCGGAGAATGTTACCCCCCCCCCCCCCGATGCTGACTTCTCCTCTAACAGGATATCTACTGACCCAATTCCATTCAGAGAAGTCGCCTGTCTGCTGGGACAGGTAGGGACTGTTTTCCCCAGAGCAGTGTCGATAAGGTGGGCAGCCAAAGTCTTTTCCCCAGGATAGGGGAGTCTAAAGCTAGAGGGCGGAGGTTTAAGGAGGGAGTGTTGAAAATGTCCAACATCAGAGGGTGTGCATCGAAGGTGAGAGGGGTAGGTTTAAGGGGGAAGTAAGTTTTTTACTCAGAGGGGGTTGGAGGCAAGTACATTAGAGGCTTTTAAGAGACGTTTCATACGTACATGGATGTGTGGAAGATGGAGGAATATTGGCATTGAGTAGGTAGGAGGGATGAGTTTTGTTGGCCACTTGATTACTAATTTATTTGGTTCGACACACCATTGTGTGCCGAAGTCCTGATGTATGACAGGAAAGTTTACTGACATGGTTGGAGCATCGGCTGATTGGTAGGAGGCAGCGAGTGGGAATAAAAGGATCCTTTTCTGATTGGCTGCCAGTGACTAGTGGTGTTCCTCAGGGGCCGGTGTTGGGACCACTTCTTTTTGTGCTGTATATCAATGATATTGATGATGGAATAGATGGCTTTGTTGCCAAGTTTGCAGATGATACGAAGATTGGTGGAGGGGCAGGTAGTGTTGAGGAAACAGGTAGGATGCAGAAGGACTGAGACAGATTAGGGGAATGGGTAAGAAAGTGGCAAATGAAATACAATGTTTGGAAAATGCCTGGTCATGCACGTTGGTAGTAGAAATAAATGTGTAGACTGTTTTTTAATTGGGGAGAAAATCCAAACATCTGAGATGCAGGGGGACTCGGGAGTCCTTGTGCAGAACACCCTGAAGGTTAACTTGCAGGTTGAGTCAGTGGTGAGGAAGGCAAATGCCATGTTAGCATTCATTTCAAGAGAATACAAGAGCAAGGATGTGATGCTGAGGCTTTATAAGGCCCTGGTGAGGCCTCACCTTGAGTATTGTGAACATTTTTGAACACCTCATCTTAGAAAAGATGTGCTGGCATTTGAGAGGGTTCAGAGGAGGTTCACAAGGATGATTCCAGGAATAAAAGGGTTATCATACGAGGAACGTTTGATGGCTCTGGGTCTGTACTCACTGGATTTCAGAAGGATGAGGGGGATCTCATTGAAACCTTTCAAATGTTGAAAGGCCTAGACAGAGTAGATGTGGAAAGGTGGGGGAGTCTAGGACAAGAGGGCACAGCCTCAGGGTAGCGGGGCGCCCTTTCAAAACAGAGATGTGGAGAAATTTCTTTCGGCAAATTTGTGGAATTTGTTGCCACAGGCAGCTGTGGAGGCCAGGTCGTTGGGTGTATTTAAGACAGAGATCGATAGATTCTTGATTAGAGATGACATCAAAGATTACGGGGAGAAAACGGGGGAGTGGGGCTGAAAGGATCAGCCATGATTGAATGGTGGAGCAGACTCGATGGGCCAAATGGCCTCATTCTGCTCCTATGTCTGATGGTCTTACAGACACTTGCCTCGAACCCTGGCGCAGATGCCACTTCACCAACAGCCGGCTGGAAATTTTTTATATTATACTGTACTGCTGATGCAAAACAAACTTCACAAAATACTTTGTATCAAAGATATTAAACCTGATTCAGATTAAGTTTCAGGTTTTAATTCTTAATCTAATTTTGGATTTCTGATTAAGTATCTGATTCTGATTTCTGATTCATTATCCGATTCTGATTTCTGATTCGGTATCTGATTCTGATTTCTGATTCAGTATCTGATTCTGATTTCTGATTCGGTATCTGATTCTGATTTCTGATTCGGTATCTGATTCTGATTTCTGATTCGGTATCTGATTCTGATTTCTGATTCGGTATCTGATTCTGATTTCTGATTCAGTATCTGATTTTGATTTCTGATTCGGTATCTGATTTTGATTTCTGATTCGGTATCTGATTTTGATTTCTGATTCAGTATCTGATTCTGATTTCTGATTCGGTATCTGATTCTGATTTCTGATTCGGTATCTGATTCTGATTTCTGATTCAGTATCTGATTCTGATTTCTGATTCGGTATCTGATTCTGATTTCTGATTCGGTATCTGATTTTGATTTCTGATTCGGTATCTGATTTTGATTTCTGATTCATTATCCGATTCTGATTTCTGATTCAGTATCTGATTGGATTCCGTATCAGAGCTGCGTTCAGATTCTGATTCCGACCCCAGCCTGTATTCCTGACTGGGCGGAGTCACATCCCACCACCCTGCTGGGAGTTTGGCCACAGACTCACCACTGATGCAGGCAGAGCATGCATTTGTTGGGGTAGGTCTGTCTGTTGGTGCCACAGACACGGGTTGTCGATGATTCCTTGGCACAGAACACACGGGGACTGCCGTTGCAGGGAGCCCACAGTTTCTGAGAGTGACATTAGAAATTTGCCATGACTCAGCTGTGATTCAGCACAACCTTGATACACCAGGTCGAGAATGGAGGGGTGTTCATGTGGTGTGAGATAGGGGAGAGGGGTTAATGGGGTGTGAGATAGGGGAGAGGGGTTAATGGGGTGTGAGATACGGGATAGGTGTTAATGTGTGAGATAGGGGAGAGGGGTTAATGGGGTGTGAGATAGGGGAGAGGGGTTAATGGGGTGTGAGATAGGGGAGAGGGGTTAATGGGGTGTGAGATAGGGGAGAGGGGTTAATGGGGTGTGTGATAGGGGAGAGGGGTTAATGGGGTGTGTGATAGGGGAGAGGGGTTAATGGTGTGTGAGATAGGGGAGAGGGGTTAATGGGGTGTGAGATAGGGGATAGGTGTAAATGTGGTGTGAGATAGGGGAGAGGGGTTAATGGGGTATGAGATGGGGAGAGGGGTTAATGGGGTGTGAGATAGGGGAGAGGGGTTAATGGGGTGTGAGATGGGGAGAGGGGTTAATGGGGTGTGAGATAGGGGAGGGGTGTTAATGAGGTGTGAGATGGGGAGAGGGGTTAATGGGGTGTGAGATAGGGGAGAGGGGTTAATGTGGTGTGAGATAGGGGAGAGGGGTTAATGGGGTTTGTGATAGGGGAGAGGGGTTAATGGGGTGTGAGATAGGGGAGAGGAGTTAATGGGGTGTGAGATAGGGGAGAGGGGTTAATGGGGTGTGAGATAGGGGAGAGGAGTTAATGGGGTGTGAGATAGGGGAGAGAAGTTAATGGGGTGTGTGATAGGGGAGAGGGGTTAATGGGGTGTGAGATAGGGGAGAGGAGTTAATGGGGTGTGAGAAAGGGGATAGGGGTTAATGGGGTGTAAGATAGGGGAGAAGAGTTAATGGGGTGTGAGATAGGGGAGAGGGGTTAATGGGGTGTGAAATAGGGGAGAGGGGTTTAATAGGGTGTGAGATAGGGGAGTTAATGGGGTGTGAGAGGGGAGAGGGGTTAATGGGGTTTGTGATGGGGAGAGGGGTTAATGGAGTGTGTGATAGGGGAGAGGGGTTAATGGGGTGTGTTAGGGGAGTGGGGGTTAATGGGGTGTGAGAGGGGAGAGGGGGTTAAATGGGTCTGAGATGGGGAGAGGGGTTAATGGGGTGTGAGATAGGGGAGAGGGGTTAATGGTGTGTGAGATAGGGGAGAGGGGTTAATGGGGTGTGAGATAGGGGAGAGGGCTTAATGGGGTGTGAGATAGGGGAGAGGAGTTAATGGGGTGTGAGATAGGGGAGAGGGGTTAATGGGTTGTTAGGGGAGAGAGGGTTAATGGGGTGTGAGATAGGGGAGAGGGGGTTATGGGGTGTGAGATTGGGGAAAGGGGGTTGTGGGTCTGAGATGGGGAGAGGGGGTTAATGGGGTGTGAGATAGGGGAGAGGGGGTTAGTGGGGTGAGATCTGAGATAGGGGAGGGGGGGGTTAAAGGGGAGTGAGATAAGGGAGGGGGGGCTGGTGGCATTGTCACGCACGTAGAGGACCGTCAGGACAAGCCCCACCATGGACTCACCTCTTGGGTCTGGCACAGATCTGGAAGGGGAACAGAAGGAAGCTGTTACCGTACGGATCTCCACCTCACCCACCCCCCACCCCCGCCTCCATTTCTGCAGGCGACCAAGACTCGATTACCATCGCACGGGGAAGTATTATGTGTTGCTACGGAAACCGCTCTGCCCGTGACCCACAGAGACCGCGGAGAGCCGTGGGCACAGCTCAGCTCATCGCGGACACCAGCCTCCCTTCCGCGGACTCTGCCCACACTCCTCGCTGCCCTGGCGAACTAGCCAGGGTAATCAAAGACCCCACTCTCCCGTCCGGCAGAAGCTAAAAAAGCCGGAAAGCTCGACCCAGCAGAGAAGATGTGCAACGGTGCTCCTGTTCCAGCCTAAAGACGTACGGGTTAGGGCTGGGGAGTTGTCGGGCATGCTGTGTTGGCAATGGTAGTGCGGTGACAGTCCCGGACTGTGTCCGTCAGTGACACAAGCGAAGCATTTCACTGCATGTTTCAATGTGACTAAAGCTGATGAGGAGATCGTGATCCGTTTGACCGGGGAGCTGCATTGCCCACAGAGTCCCAGGAGGGGATAACGACCTATAGACCAAGGAGACACTCTACCCAACAGAGTCCCAGGAGGGGATAACGACCTATAGACCAAGGAGACACTCTACCCAACAGGGTTCCAGGACAATCCTACATCTGATGTCCCACCCAACACAACAGAGACCCCTGTAGATGCTGCTAGTGGTGGGAGGGATGTGCTGGTGGTGGCCCAGGCTGTATCCATAACTCTGCAGCTTTGCACGTTACTGCGCGCACCAAGCCGTGACGTGTCCAGTCCAGATAATACCCCCAGCGCGGCTATGGAGGCTTCTTGGACGGCAAGGACAAAGGTCGTGGAACATGCAATATGGAACAGTTGCACACAGCACAGGCCCTTCGGCCCACTGTTTTGTGCTGACCCTTTAACCTACACCAAGATCAATCTAACCCTTTTCTCGAACATAACATTCCAATTTCCATCATCCATGGGTCTATCTAAGAGTTTCCTAAATGTCCCAAACATATCTGCTCCTACCATCATCGGTGGCGGAATATTCCGCACACCCACCAGCCTCTGGTATCCCCCCCCCCACCATACTTTCCTCCAATCACTTTAGAATTATACCCCCCCCCCCGTATTAGCCAAGGAGAAAGGTCTTTGGCTGTCCGCTCGATCTGTGTTTCCTACCTTGCGCACCTCCTATCCTCCTTCACTCCAGAGAGAGAAGACCCAGCTCTCTCACAAGACCTGCTCACTAATCCAGGCAGCGTCCTGGTGAATCTCCTCTGCACCTTCCCTAATCCAGGGAGCATCCCGGTGAATCTCCTCTGCACCCTCTCTAATCCAGGCAGCACCCTGGTGAATCTCCTCTTCACCCTCTCTAATCCAGGCTGCATCCTGGTGAATCCCCTCTGCACTCTCTCTAATCCAGGCAGCATCCTGGTGAATCTCCTCTGCACCCTCTCTAATCCAGGCAGCACCCTGGTGAATCTCCTCTGCACCATCTCTAATCCAGGCAGCATCCTGGAAAATCTCCTCTGCACCCTCTTTAAATCAGGCAGCATCCTGGTGAATTTCCTCTGCACCCTCTCTAATCCAGGCAGCATCCTGGTGAATACACCCTCTCTAAACCAGGCAGCATCCTGGTGAATCTCCTCTGCACCCTCTCTAATCCAGGCAGCATCCTGGGAAATCTCCTCTGCACCCTCTCTAATCCAGGCAACACACTGGTGAATCTCCTCTGCACCCTCTCTAATCCAGACAGTGTCCTGGTGAATCTGCTCTGCACCCTCTCTAATCCAGACAGAGTCCTGGTGAATCTCCTCTGCACCGTCTCGTATCCAGGCAGCATCCTGGGAAATCTCCTCTGCACATTCTGTAATCCAGGCAGCATCCTGGTGAATCTCCTCTGCCCCCTCTCTAATCCAGACAGCGTCCTGGTGAATCTCCTCTGCACCCTCTCTAATCCAGACAGAGTCCAGGTGAATCTCCTCTGCACCCTCTCTAATCCAGGCAGCATCCTGGTGAATCTCCTCTGCACCCTCTCTAATCCAGACAGCAACCTGGTGATTCTCCTCTGCACCCTCTCTAATCCAGGCAGTCTACTGGTGAATCTCCTCCGCACCCTCTCTAATCCAGGCAGCGTCCTAGTGAATCTGCTCTGCACCCTCTCTAATCCAGGCAGCATCCTAGTGAATCTCCTCTGCACCGTCTCTAAACCAGGCAGCATTCTGGGAAATCACCCTCTCTAATCCAGGCAGCATCCTGGTGAATCTCCTCTGCACCCTCTCTAATCCAGGCAGCATTCTGGGAAATCTCCTCTGCACCTTCTCTGATCCAGGAAGCATCCTGGGAAATCTCCTCTGCACCCACTCTAATCCAGGCAGAATCCTGGGAAATCTCCTCTGCACCCTCACTAATCCAAACAGCATCCTGGTGAATCTCCTCTGCACCCTCTCTAATCCAGGCAGCATCCTGGTGAATCTCCTTTGCACACTCTCTAATCCAGGCAGCATCCTGGTGAATCTCCTCTGCACCCTCTCTAATCCAGGCAGCGTCCTGGTGAATCTCCTCTGCACCCTCTCTAATCCAGGCTGAATTCTGTTGAATCTCCTCTGCAGCCTCTCTAATCTTGGCAGCATGCTGGTGAATCTCCTCTGCACCCTCTCTAATCCAGTCTGACTCGTAGTGAATCTCCTCTGCACCTCTCTAATCCAGACAGCATCCTGGTGAATCTCCTCTGCACCCTCTCTAATCCAGGCAGCATCCTGATGAATCTCCTCTGCACCCTCTCTAATCCAGGCAGCGTCCTGGTGAATCTCCTCTGCACCCTCTCTAATCCAGGCAGCATCCTGGTAAATCTCCTCTGCACCCTCTCTAATCCAGGCAGCATCCTGGTGAATCTCCTCTGCACTCTCTCTAATCCAGGCAGCATCCTGGTAAATCTACTCTGCACCCTCTCTAATCCAGGCAGCGTCCTGGTGAATCTCCTCTGCAACCTCTCAAATCCAGGCTGAATTCTGTTGAATCTCCTCTGCACCCTCTCTAATCCAGACAGTGTCCTGGTGAATCTGCTCTGCACCCTCTCTAATCCAGACAATATCCTGGGAAATCTCCTCTGCACCCTCTCCAATCTAGGCAGCATCCTGGTGAATCTCCTCTGCACCGTCTCTAATCCAGGCAGCGTCCTGGTGAATCTCCTCTGCACCCTCTCTAACCCCGGCAGCAACCTGGTAAATCTCCTCTGCACCCTCTCTAATCCAGGGAGCGTCCTTGTGATTCTCCTCTGCACCCTCTCTAATCCAGTCTGAATCGTTGTGAATCTCCTCTACACCCTCTCTAATCCAGACCGCATCCTGCTGAATCTCCTCTGCACCCTCTCCAATCCAGACAGCCTGCTGGTGAATCTCCTCTGCACCCTCTCTAATCCAGGCAGCATCCGGGTGAATCCCCTCTGCACCCTCTCTAATCCAGACAGAGTCCAGGTGAATCTCCACTGCACCCTCTCTAATCCAGGCAGCATCCTGGTGAATCTCCTCTGCACCCTCTCTAATCCAGGCAGCATCCTAGTGAATCTGCTCTGCACCCTCTCTAATCCAGGCAGCATCCTGGTGAATCTCCTCTGCACCGTCTCTAATCCAGGCAGCATTCTGGGAAATCTCCTCTGCACCCTCTCTAATCCAGGCAGCATCCTGGTGAATCTCCTCTGCACCCTCTCTAATCCAGGCAGCATCCTGGTAAATCTCCTCTGCACCCTCTCTAATCCATTCAGCATCCTGGTGAATCTCCTCTGCACCCTCTCTAATCCAGGCTGAATTCTGTTCAATCTCCTCTGCACCCTCTCCAATCCAGACAGCCTGCTGGTGAATCTCCTCTGCATCCTCTCTAATCCAGGCAGCATCCGGGTGAATCCCCTCTGCACCCTCTCTAATCCAGACAGAGTCCAGGTGAATCTCCTCTGCACCCTCTCTAATCCCTCTAATCCAGGCAGCATCCTGGTGAATCTCCTCTGCACCCTCTCTAATCCAGGCAGCATCCTAGTGAATCTGCTCTGCACCCTCTCTAATCCAGGCAGCATCCTGGTGAATCTTTTCTGCACCGTCTCTAATCCAGGCAGCATTCTGGGAAATCACCCTCTCTAATCCAGGCAGCATCCTGGTGAATCTCCTTTGCACCCTCTCTAATCCAGGCAGCATCCTGGGAAATCTCCTCTGCACCTTCTCTGATCCAGGCAGTATCCTGTTGAATCTCCTCTGCACCCTCTCCAATCCAGGCAGCATCCTGGTGAATCTCCTCTGCACCCTCTCTAATCCAGACAGCATCCTGGTGAATCTCCTCTGCACCCTCTCTAATCCAGGCAGCATCCTGGTGAATCTCCTCTGCTCCCTCTCCAATCCAGGCAGCATCCTGGTGAATCTCCTCTGCACCCTCTCTAATCCAGACAGCATCCTGGTGAATCTCCTCTGCACCCTCTCTAATCCAGGCAGCATCCTGGTGAATCTCCTCTGCTCCCTCTCCAATCCAGGCAGCATCCTGGTGAATCTCCTCTGCACCCTCTCTAATCCAGACCACATCCTGGTGAATCTCCTCTGCAACTTCTCCAATCCAGACAGCCTGCTGGTGAATCTCCTCTGCACCCTCTCTAATCCAACCAGCATCCTGGGAAATCTCCTCTGCACCCTATCTAATCCAGGCAGCATCCTAGTGAATCTGCTCTGCACCCTCTCTAATCCAGGCAGCATCCTGGTGAATCTCCTCTGCACCGTCTCTAATCCAGGCAGCATTCTGGGAAATCACCCTCTCTAATCCAGGCAGCATCCTGGTGAATCTCCTCTGCACCCTCTCTAATCCAACCAGCATCCTGGGAAATCTCCTCTGCACCCTCTGTAATCCAGACAATGTCCTGGGAAATCTCCTCTGCACCCTCTCTAATCTAGGCAGCATCCTGGTGAATCTCCTCTGCACCCTCTCTAATCCAGGCAGCGTCCTGGTGAATCTCCTCTGCACCCTCTCTAACACCGGCAGCATCCTGGTAAATCTCCTCTGCACCCTCTCCAATTTAGGCAGCATCCTGGTGAATCTCCTCTGCACCCTCTCTAATCCAGGCAGCATCCTGGTGAATCTCCTCTGCCCCCTCTCTAATCCAGGCAGCGTCCTGGTGAATCTCCTCTGCACCCTCTCTAACCCCGGCAGCAACCTGGTAAATCTCCTCTGCACCCTCTCTAATCCAGGGAGCGTCCTTGTGATTCTCCTCTGCACCCTCTCTAATCCAGTCTGAATCGTTGTGAATCTCCTCTACACCCTCTCTAATCCAGACCGCATCCTGCTGAATCTCCCCTGCACCCTCTCCAATCCAGACAGCCTGCTGGTGAATCTCCTCTGCATCCTCTCTAATCCAGGCAGCATCCGGGTGAATCCCCTCTGCACCCTCTCTAATCCAGACAGAGTCCAGGTGAATCTCCTCTGCACCCTCTCTAATCCAGGCAGCATCCTAGTGAATCTGCTCTGCACCCTCTCTAATCCAGGCAGCATCCTGGTGAATCTCCTCTGCACCGTCTCTAATCCAGGCAGCATTCTGGGAAATCACCCTCTCTAATCCAGGCAGCATCCTGGTGAATCTCCTTTGCACCCTCTCTAATCCTGGCAGCATCCTGGGAAATCTCCTCTGCACCTTCTCTGATCCAGGCAGTATCCTGTTGAATCTCCTCTGCACCCTCTCTAATCCAGGAAGCATCCTGGTGAATCTCCTCTGCACCCTCTCCAATCCAGGCAGCATCCTGGTGAATCTCCTCTGCACCCTCTCTAATCCAGACAGCATCCTGGTGAATCTCCTCTGCACCCTCTCTAATCCAGGCAGCATCCTGGTGAATCTCCTCTGCTCCCTCTCCAATCCAGGCAGCATCCTGGTGAATCTCCTCTGCACCCTCTCTAATCCAGACCACATCCTGCTGAATCTCCTCTGCAACTTCTCCAATCCAGACAGCCTGCTGGTGAATCTCCTCTGCACCCTCTCTAATCCAGCCACATCCTGGGAAATCTCCTCTGCACCCTCTGTAATCCAGACAGTGTCCTGGTGAATCTGCTCTGCACCCTCTGTAATCCAGACAATGTCCTGGGAAATCTCCTCTGCACCCTCTCTAATCTAGGCAGCATCCTGGTGAATCTCCTCTGCACCCTCTCTAATCCAGGCAGCGTCCTGGTGAATCTCCTCTGCACCCTCTCTAACACCGGCAGCATCCTGGTAAATCTCCTCTGCACCCTCTCCAATTTAGGCAGCATGCTGGTGAATCTCCTCTGCACCCTCTCTAATCCAGACAGCGTCCTGGTGAATCTCCTCTGCACCCTCTCTAATCCAGGGAGCGTCCTGGTGATTCTCCTCTGCACCCTCTCTAATCCAGTCTGAATCGTGGTGAATCTCCTCTACACCCTCTCTAATCCAGACCGCATCCTGCTGAATCTCCTCTGCACCCTCTCCAATCCAGACAGCCTGCTGGTGAATCTCCTCTGCACCATCTCTAATCCAGGGAACATCCTGGTGAATCTCCTCTGCCCCCTCTCTAATCCAGACAGCGTCCTGGTGAATCTCCTCTGCACCCTCTCTAATCCAGGCAGCGTCCTGGTGAATCTCCTCTGCACCCTCTCTAACCCCGGCAGCAACCTGGTAAATCTCCTCTGCACCCTCTCTAATCCAGGGAGCGTCCTTGTGATTCTCCTCTGCACCCTCTCTAATCCAGTCTGAATCGTTGTGAATCTCCTCTACACCCTCTCTAATCCAGACCGCATCCTGCTGAATCTCCTCTGCACCCTCTCCAATCCAGACAGCCTGCTGGTGAATCTCCTCTGCACCCTCTCTAATCCAGGCAGCATCCGGGTGAATCTCCTCTGCACCCTCTCTAATCCAGGCAGCATCCTGGTGAATCTCCTCTGCACCCTCTCTAATCCAGGCAGCATCCTAGTGAATCTGCTCTGCACCCTCTCTAATCCAGGCAGCATCCTGGTGAATCTCCTTTGCACCCTCTCTAATCCAGGCAGCATCCTGGGAAATCTCCTCTGCACCTTCTCTGATCCAGGCAGTATCCTGGTGAATCTCCTCTGCACCCTCTCTAATCCAGGAAGCATCCTGGTGAATCTCCTCTGCACCCACTCCAATCCAGGCAGCATCCTGGTGAATCTCCTCTGCACCCTCTCTAATCCAGACAGCATCCTGGTGAATCTCCTCTGCACCCTCTCTAATCCAGGCAGCATCCTGGTGAATCTCCTCTGCTCCCTCTCCAATCCAGGCAGCATCCTGGTGAATCTCCTCTGCACCCTCTCTAATCCAGACCACATCCTGCTGAATCTCCTCTGCAACTTCTCCAATCCAGACAGCCTGCTGGTGAATCTCCTCTGCACCCTCTCTAATCCAGGCAGCATCCTGGGAAATCTCCTCTGCACCCTCTCTAATCCAGGCAGCATCCTAGTGAATCTGCTCTGCACCCTCTCTAATCCAGGCAGCATCCTGGTGAATCTCCTCTGCACCGTCTCTAATCCAGGCAGCATTCTGGGAAATCACCCTCTCTAATCCAGGCAGCATCCTGGTGAATCTCCTCTGCACCCTCTCTAATCCAACCAGCATCCTGGGAAATCTCCTCTGCACCCTCTGTAATCCAGACAATGTCCTGGGAAATCTCCTCTGCACCCTCTCTAATCTAGGCAGCATCCTGGTGAATCTCCTCTGCACCCTCTCTAATCCAGGCAGCGTCCTGGTGAATCTCCTCTGCACCCTCTCTAACACCGGCAGCATCCTGGTAAATCTCCTCTGCACCCTCTCCAATTTAGGCAGCATCCTGGTGAATCTCCTCTGCACCCTCTCTAATCCAGGCAGCATCCTGGTGAATCTCCTCTGCCCCCTCTCTAATCCAGGCAGCGTCCTGGTGAATCTCCTCTGCACCCTCTCTAACCCCGGCAGCAACCTGGTAAATCTCCTCTGCACCCTCTCTAATCCAGGGAGCGTCCTTGTGATTCTCCTCTGCACCCTCTCTAATCCAGTCTGAATCGTTGTGAATCTCCTCTACACCCTCTCTAATCCAGACCGCATCCTGCTGAATCTCCCCTGCACCCTCTCCAATCCAGACAGCCTGCTGGTGAATCTCCTCTGCATCCTCTCTAATCCAGGCAGCATCCGGGTGAATCCCCTCTGCACCCTCTCTAATCCAGACAGAGTCCAGGTGAATCTCCTCTGCACCCTCTCTAATCCAGGCAGCATCCTGGTGAATCTCCTCTGCACCCTCTCTAATCCAGGCAGCATCCTAGTGAATCTGCTCTGCACCCTCTCTAATCCAGGCAGCATCCTGGTGAATCTCCTCTGCACCGTCTCTAATCCAGGCAGCATTCTGGGAAATCACCCTCTCTAATCCAGGCAGCATCCTGGTGAATCTCCTTTGCACCCTCTCTAATCCTGGCAGCATCCTGGGAAATCTCCTCTGCACCTTCTCTGATCCAGGCAGTATCCTGTTGAATCTCCTCTGCACCCTCTCTAATCCAGGAAGCATCCTGGTGAATCTCCTCTGCACCCTCTCCAATCCAGGCAGCATCCTGGTGAATCTCCTCTGCACCCTCTCTAATCCAGACAGCATGCTGGTGAATCTCCTCTGCACCCTCTCTAATCCAGGCAGCATCCTGGTGAATCTCCTCTGCTCCCTCTCCAATCCAGGCAGCATCCTGGTGAATCTCCTCTGCACCCTCTCTAATCCAGAGCACATCCTGCTGAATCTCCTCTGCAACTTCTCCAATCCAGACAGCCTGCTGGTGAATCTCCTCTGCACCCTCTCTAATCCAGCCACATCCTGGGAAATCTCCTCTGCACCATCTGTAATCCAGACAGTGTCCTGGTGAATCTGCTCTGCACCCTCTGTAATCCAGACAATGTCCTGGGAAATCTCCTCTGCACCCTCTCTATTCTAGGCAGCATCCTGGTGAATCTCCTCTGCACCCTCTCTAATCCAGGCAGCGTCCTGGTGAATCTCCTCTGCACCCTCTCTAACACCGGCAGCATCCTGGTAAATCTCCTCTGCACCCTCTCCAATTTAGGCAGCATGCTGGTGAATCTCCTCTGCACCCTCTCTAATCCAGACAGCGTCCTGGTGAATCTCCTCTGCACCCTCTCTAATCCAGGGAGCGTCCTGGTGATTCTCCTCTGCACCCTCTCTAATCCAGTCTGAATCGTGGTGAATCTCCTCTACACCCTCTCTAATCCAGACCGCATCCTGCTGAATCTCCTCTGCACCCTCTCCAATCCAGACAGCCTGCTGGTGAATCTCCTCTGCACCATCTCTAATCCAGGGAACATCCTGGTGAATCTCCTCTGCCCCCTCTCTAATCCAGACAGCGTCCTGGTGAATCTCCTCTGCACCCTCTCTAATCCAGGCAGCGTCCTGGTGAATCTCCTCTGCACCCTCTCTAACCCCGGCAGCAACCTGGTAAATCTCCTGTGCACCCTCTCTAATCCAGGGAGCGTCCTTGTGATTCTCCTCTGCACCCTCTCTAATCCAGTCTGAATCGTTGTGAATCTCCTCTACACCCTCTCTAATCCAGACCGCATCCTGCTGAATCTCCTCTGCACCCTCTCCAATCCAGACAGCCTGCTGGTGAATCTCCTCTGCACCCTCTCTAATCCAGGCAGCATCCGGGTGAATCCCCTCTGCACCCTCTCTAATCCAGACAGAGTCCAGGTGAATCTCCTCTGCACCCTCTCTAATCCAGGCAGCATCCTGGTGAATCTCCTCTGCACCCTCTCTAATCCAGGCAGCATCCTAGTGAATCTGCTCTGCACCCTCTCTAATCCAGGCAGCATCCTGGTGAATCTCCTCTGCACCGTCTCTAATCCAGGCAGCATTCTGGGAAATCACCCTCTCTAATCCAGGCAGCATCCTGGTGAATCTCCTTTGCACCCTCTCTAATCCAGGCAGCATCCTGGGAAATCTCCTCTGCACCTTCTCTGATCCAGGCAGTATCCTGGTGAATCTCCTCTGCACCCTCTCTAATCCAGGAAGCATTCTGGTGAATCTACTCTGCACCCACTCCAATCCAGGCAGCATCCTGGTGAATCTCCTCTGCACCCTCTCTAATCCAGACAGCATCCTGGTGAATCTCCTCTGCACCCTCTCTAATCCAGGCAGCATCCTGGTGAATCTCCTCTGCTCCCTCTCCAATCCAGGCAGCATCCTGGTGAATCTCCTCTGCACCCTCTCTAATCCAGACCACATCCTGCTGAATCTCCTCTGCAACTTCTCCAATCCAGACAGCCTGCTGGTGAATCTCCTCTGCACCCTCTCTAATCCAGGCAGCTTCCTGGGAAATCTCCTCTGCACCCTCTCTAATCCAGACAGTGTCCTGGTGAATCTGCTCTGCACCCAGTCTAATCCAGACAGTGTCCTGGGAAATCTCCTCTGCACCGTCTCCAATCGAGGCAGCATCCTGGTGAATCTCCTCTGCACCCTCTCTAATCCAGACAGTGTCCTAGTGAATCTGCTCTGCACCCTCTCTAATCCAGACAATGTCCTGGGAAATCTCCTCTGCACCCTCTCCAATCTAGGCAGCATCCTGGTGAATCTCCTCTGCACCCTCTCCAATCCAGACAGCCTGCTGGTGAATCTCCTCTGCACCATCTCTAATCCAGGGAACATCCTGGGAAATCTCCTCTGCACATTCTCTAATCCAGGAAGCATCCTGGTGAATCTCCTCTGCCCCCTCTCTAATCCAGACAGCGTCCTGGTGAATCTCCTCTGCACCCTCTCTAATCCAGGCAGCGTCCTGGTGAATCTCCTCTGCACCCTCTCTAACCCCGGCAGCAAACTGGTAAATCTCCTCTGCACCCTCTCTAATCCAGGGAGCGTCCTTGTGATTCTCCTCTGCACCCTCTCTAATCCAGTCTGAATCGTTGTGAATCTCCTCTACACCCTCTCTAATCCAGACCGCATCCTGCCGAATCTCCTCTGCACCCTCTCCAATCCAGACAGCCTGCTGGTGAATCTCCTCTGCACCCTCTCTAATCCAGGCAGCATCCGGGTGAATCCCCTCTGCACCCTCTCTAATCCAGACAGAGTCCAGGTGAATCTCCTCTGCACCCTCTCTAATCCAGGCAGCATCCTGGTGAATCTCCTCTGCACCCTCTCTAATCCAGGCAGCATCCTAGTGAATCTGCTCTGCACCCTCTCTAATCCAGGCAGCATCCTGGTGAATCTCCTCTGCACCGTCTCTAATCCAGGCAGCATTCTGGGAAATCACCCTCTCTAATCCAGGCAGCATCCTGGTGAATCTCCTTTGCACCCTCTCTAATCCAGGCAGCATCCTGGGAAATCTCCTCTGCACCTTCTCTGATCCAGGCAGTATCCTGGTGAATCTCCTCTGCACCCTCTCTAATCCAGGAAGCATCCTGGTGAATCTCCTCTGCACCCACTCCAATCCAGGCAGCATCCTGGTGAATCTCCTCTGCACCCTCTCTAATCCAGACAGCATCCTGGTGAATCTCTTCTGCACCCTCTCTAATCCAGGCAGCATCCTGGTGAATCTCCTCTGCTCCCTCTCCAATCCAGGCAGCATCCTGGTGAATCTCCTCTGCACCCTCTCTAATCCAGACCACATCCTGCTGAATCTCCTCTGCAACTTCTCCAATCCAGACAGCCTGCTGGTGAATCTCCTCTGCACCCTCTCTAATCCAGGCAGCATCCTGGGAAATCTCCTCTGCACCCTCTCTAATCCAGACAGTGTCATGTTGAATCTCCTCTGCAACTTCTCCAATCCAGACAGCCTGCTGGTGAATCTCCTCTGCACCCTCTCTAATCCAGGCAGCATCCTGGGAAATCTCCTCTGCACCCTCTCTAATCCAGACAGTCCTGGTGAATCTGCTCTGCACCCTGTCTAATCCAGACAGTGTCCTGGGAAATCTCCTCTGCACCGTCTCCAATCGAGGCAGCATCCTGGTGAATCTCCTCTGCACCCTCTCTAATCCAGACAGTGTCCTGGTGAATCTGCTCTGCACCCTCTCTAATCCAGACAATGTCCTGGGAAATCTCCTCTGCACCCTCTCCAATCTAGGCAGCATCCTGGTGAATCTCCTCTGCACCCTCTCCAATCCAGACAGCCTGCTGGTGAATCTCCTCTGCACCATCTCTAATCCAGGGAACATCCTGGGAAATCTCCTCTGCACATTCTCTAATCCAGGCAGCATCCTGGTGAATCTCCTCTGCCCCCTCTCTAATCCAGACAGCGTCCTGGTGAATCTCCTCTGCACCCTCTCTAATCCAGGCAGCGTCCTGGTGAATCTCCTCTGCACCCTCTCTAACCCCGGCAGCAAACTGGTAAATCTCCTCTGCACCCTCTCCAATCCAGGGAGCGTCCTTGTGATTCTCCTCTGCACCCTCTCTAATCCAGTCTGAATCGTTGTGAATCTCCTCTACAGCCTCTCTAATCCAGACCGCATCCTGCCGAATCTCCTCTGCACCCTCTCCAATCCAGACAGCCTGCTGGTGAATCTCCTCTGCACCCTCTCTAATCCAGGCAGCATCCGGGTGAATCTCCTCTGCACCCTCTCTAACCCCGGCAGCAAACTGGTAAATCTCCTCTGCACCCTCTCCAATCCAGGGAGCGTCCTTGTGATTCTCCTCTGCACCCTCTCTAATCCAGTCTGAATCGTTGTGAATCTCCTCTACAGCCTCTCTAATCCAGACCGCATCCTGCCGAATCTCCTCTGCACCCTCTCCAATCCAGACAGCCTGCTGGTGAATCTCCTCTGCACCCTCTCTAATCCAGGCAGCATCCGGGTGAATCCCCTCTGCACCCTCTCTAATCCAGACAGAGTCCAGGTGAATCTCCTCTGCACCCTCTCTAATCCAGGCAGCATCCTGGTGAATCTCCTCTGCACCCTCTCTAATCCAGGCAGCATCCTAGTGAATCTGCTCTGCACCCTCTCTAATCCAGGCAGCATCCTGGTGAATCTCCTCTGCACCGTCTCTAATCCAGGCAGCATCCTAGTGAATCTGCTCTGCACCCTCTCTAATCCAGGCAGCATCCAGGTGAATCTCCTTTGCACCCTCTCTAATCCAGGCAGCATCCTGGGAAATCTCCTCTGCACCTTCTCTGATCCAGGCAGTATCCTGGTGAATCTCCTCTGCACCCTCTCTAATCCAGGAAGCATCCTGGTGAATCTCCTCTGCACCCACTCCAATCCAGGCAGCATCCTGGTGAATCTCCTCTGCACCCTCTCTAATCCAGACAGCATCCTGGTGAATCTCCTCTGCACCCTCTCTAATCCAGGCAGCATCCTGGTGAATCTCCTCTGCTCCCTCTCCAATCCAGGCAGCATCCTTGTGAATCTCCTCTGCACCCTCTCTAATCCAGACCACATCCTGCTGAATCTCCTCTGCAACTTCTCCAATCCAGACAGCCTGCTGGTGAATCTCCTCTGCACCCTCTCTAATCCAGGCAGCATCCTGGGAAATCTCCTCTGCACCCTCTCTAATCCAGACAGTGTCCTGATGAATCTGCTCTGCACCCTGCCTAATCCAGACAGTGTCCTGGGAAATCTCCTCTGCACCCTCTCCAATCGAGGCAGCATCCTGGTGAATCTCCTCTGCACCCTCTCTAATCCAGACAGTGTCCTGGTGAATCTGCTCTGCACCCTCTCTAATCCAGACAATGTCCTGGGAAATCTCCTCTGCACCCTCTCCAATCTAGGCAGCATTCTGGTGAATCTCCTCTGCACCCTCTCTAATCCAGGCAGCGTCCTGGTGAATCTCCTCCTCACCCTCTCTAATCCAGGGAGCGTCCTTGTGATTCTCCTCTGCACCCTCTCTAATCCAGTCTGAATCGTTCTGAATCTCCTCTACACCCTCTCTAATCCAGACCGCATCCTGCTGAATCTCCTCTGCACCTTCTCCAATCCAGACAGCCTGCTGGTGAATCTCCTCTGCACCCTCTCTAATCCAGGCAGCATCCGGGGGAATCCCCTCTGCACCCTCTCTAATCCAGACAGAGTCCAGGTGAATCTCCTCTGCACCCTCTCTAATCCAGGCAGCATCCTGGTGAATCCCCTCTGCACCCTCTCTAATCCAGGCAGCATCCTAGTGAATTTGCTCTGCACCCTCTCTAATCCAGGCAGCATCCTTGTGTATCTCCTCTGCACCGTCTCTAATCCAGGCAGCATTCTGGGAAATCACCCTCTCTAATCCAGGCAGCATCCTGGTGAATCTCCTTTGCACCCTCTCTAATCCAGGCAGCATCCTGGGAAATCTCCTCTGCACCTTCTCTGATCCAGGCAGTATCCTGGTGAATCTCCTCTGCACCCTCTCTAATCCAGGAAGCATCCTGGTGAATCTCCTCTGCACCCTCTCCAATCCAGGCAGCATCCTGGTGAATCTCCTCTGCACCCTCTCTAATCCAGACAGCATCCTGGTGAATCTCCTCTGCACCCTCTCTAATCCAGGCAGCATCCTGGTGAATCTCCTCTGCTCCCTCTCCAATCCAGGCAGCATCCTGGTGAATCTCCTCTGCACCCTATCTAATCCAGACCACATCCTGCTGAATCTCCTCTGCAACTTCTCCAATCCAGACAGCCTGCTGGTGAATCTCCTCTGCACCCTCTCTAATCCAGCCAGCATCCTGGGAAATCTCCTATTCACCCTCTCTAATCCAGACAGCACACTGGTGAATCTCCTCTGCACCCTCTCTAATCCAGACAGTGTCCTGGTGAATCTGCTCTGCACCCTCTGTAATCCAGACAATGTCCTGGGAAATCTCCTCTGCACCCTCTCCAATCTAGGCAGCATCCTGGTGAATCTCCTCTGCACCCTCTCTAATCCAGGCAGCGTCCTGGTGAATCTCCTCTGCACCCTCTCTAACACCGGCAGCATCCTGGTAAATCTCCTCTGCACCCTCTCCAATTTAGGCAGCATCCTGGTGAATCTCCTCTGCACCCTCTCTAATCCAGACAGCGTCCTGGTGAATCTCCTCTGCACCCTCTCCAATCCAGGCAGCATCCTGGTGAATCTCCTCTGCACCCTCTCTAATCCAGGCAGCATCCTGGTGAATCTCCTCTGCTCCCTCTCCAATCCAGGCAGCATCCTGGTGAATCTCCACTGCACCCTCTCTAATCCAGACAGCAACCTGGTGATTCTCCTCTGCACCCTCTCTAATCCAGGCAGTCTCCTGGTGAATCTCCTCCGCACCCTCTCTAATCCAGGCAGCGTCCTAGTGAATCTGCTCTGCACCCTCTCTAATCCAGGCAGCATCCTAGTGAATCTCCTCTGCACCGTCTGTAATCCAGGCAGCATTCTGGGAAATCACCCTCTCTAATCCAGGCAGCATCCTGGTGAATCTCCTCCGCACCCTCTCTAATCCAGGCAGCGTCCTAGTGAATCTGCTCTGCACCCTCTCTAATCCAGGCAGCATCCTAGTGAATCTCCTCTGCACCGTCTCTAATCCAGGCAGCATTCTGGGAAATCACCCTCTCTAATCCAGGCAGCATCCTGGTAAATCTCCTCTGCACCCTCTCCAATTTAGGCAGCATCCTGGTGAATCTCCTCTGCACCCTCTCTAATCCAGGCTGAATTCTGTTGAATCTCGTCTGCACCCTCTCTAATCCAGACAGTGTCCTGGTGAATCTCCTCTGCATCCCCTCTAATCCAGACAGTATCCTGGTGAATCTCCTCTGCACCCTCTCCAATCCAGGCAGCATCCTGGTGAATCTACACTGCACCCTCTCTAATCCAGACAGCAACATGGTGATTCTCCTCTGCACCCTCTCTAATCCAGGCAGTCTCCTGGTGAATCTCCTCCGCACCCTCTCTAATCCAGGCAGCGTCCTAGTGAATCTGCTCTGCACCCTCTCTAATCCAGGCAGCATCCTAGTGAATCTCCTCTGCACCGTCTCTAATCCAGGCAGCATTCTGGGAAATCACCCTCTCTAATCCAGGCAGCATCCTGGTGAATCTCCTCCGCACCCTCTCTAATCCAGGCAGCGTCCTAGTGAATCTGCTCTGCACCCTCTCTAATCCAGGCAGCATCCTAGTGAATCTCCTCTGCACCGTCTCTAATCCAGGCAGCATTCTGGGAAATCACCCTCTCTAATCCAGGCAGCATCCTGGTGAATCTCCTCTGCACCCTCTCTAATCCAGGCAGCATTCTGGGAAATCTCCTCTGCACCTTCTCTGATCCAGGCAGTATCCTGGTGAATCTCCTCTGCACCCTCTCTAATCCAGGCTGAATTCTGTTGAATCTCGTCTGCACCCTCTCTAATCCAGACAGTGTCCTGGTGAATCTGCTCTGCACCCTCTGTAATCCAGACAATGTCCTGGGAAATCTCCTCTGCACCCTCTCCAATCTAGGCAGCATCCTGGTGAATCTCCTCTGCACCCTCTCTAATCCAGACAGAGTCCAGGTGAATCTCCTCTGCACCCTCTCTAATCCAGGCAGCATCCTGGTGAATCTCCTCTGCACCCTCTCTAATCCAGACAGCAACCTGGTGATTCTCCTCTGCACCCTCTCTAATCCAGGCAGTCTCCTGGTGAATCTCCTCCGCACCCTCTCTAATCCAGGCAGCGTCCTAGTGAATCTGCTCTGCACCCTCTCTAATCCAGGCAGCATCCTAGTGAATCTCCTCTGCACCGTCTCTAATCCAGGCAGCATTCTGGGAAATCACCCTCTCTAATCCAGGCAGCATCCTGGTGAATCTCCTCCGCACCCTCTCTAATCCAGGCAGCGTCCTAGTGAATCTGCTCTGCACCCTCTCTAATCCAGGCAGCATCCTAGTGAATCTCCTCTGCACCGTCTCTAATCCAGGCAGCATTCTGGGAAATCACCCTCTCTAATCCAGGCAGCATCCTGGTGAATCTCCTCTGCACCCTCTCTAATCCAGGCAGCATTCTGGGAAATCTCCTCTGCACCTTCTCTGATCCAGGCAGTATCCTGGTGAATCTCCTCTGCACCCTCTCTAATCCAGGCTGAATTCTGTTGAATCTCGTCTGCACCCTCTCTAATCTAGGCAGCATGCTGGTGAATCTCCTCTGCTCCCTCTCTAATCCAGTCTGAATCGTAGTGAATCTCCTCTGCACCCTCTCTAATCCAGACCGCATCCTGCTGAATCTCCTCTGCACCCTCTCTAATCCCGACAGCATCCTGGTGAATCTCCTCTACACCCTCTCTAAACCAGGCAGCATCATGGGAAATCTCCTCTGCACCTTCTCTAATCCAGACAGTGTCCTGGTGAATCTGCTCTGCACCCTGTCTAATCCAGACAGTGTCCTGGGAAATCTCCTCTGCACCCTCTCCAGTCCAGGCAGCATCCTGGTGAATCTCCTCTGCACCCTCTCTAATCCAGACAGCATCCTGGCGAATCTCCTCTGCACCCTCTCTAATCCAGGCAGCATCCTGGTGAATCTCCTCTGCATCCCCTCTAATCCAGACAGTATCCTGGTGAATCTCCTCTGCACCCTCTCTAATCCAGGCAGCATCCTGGTTAATCTCCTCTGCACCCGCTCTAATCCAGGCAGCATCCTGGTGGATCTCCTCTGCACCCTCTCTAATCCAGGCAGTGTCCTGGGAAATCTCCTCTGCACCCTCTCTAATCCAGGCAGCACCCTGGGAAATCTCCTCTGCACCCTCTCTAAATCAGGCAGCATCCTGGTGAATCTCCTCTGCACCCTCTCTAATCCAGGCAACATCCTGGTGAATCTCCTCTGCACCCTCTCTAATCCAGGCAGCATCCTGGTGAATCTCCTCTACACACTCTCTAATCCTGGCAGCATCCTGGTGAATCTCCTCTGCACCCTCTCCAATCCAGGCAGCATCCTGGTGAATCTCCTCTGCACCCTCTCTAATCCAGGCAGCATCCTGGTGAATCTGCTCTGCTCCCTCTCCAATCCAGACAGCATTCTGGTGAATCTCCTCTGCACCCTCTCTAATCCAGACAGCAACCTGGTGATTCTCCTCTGCACCCTCTCTAATCCAGGCAGACTCCTGGTAAATCTCCTCCGCACCCTCTCTAATCCAGGCAGCGTCCTAGTGAATCTGCTCTGCACCCTCTCTAACACCGGCAGCATCCTGGTAAATCTCCTCTGCACCCTCTCCAATTTAGGCAGCATCCTGGTGAATCTCCTCTGCACCCTCTCTAATCCAGACAGCGTCCTGGTGAATCTCCTCTGCACCCTCTCCAATCCAGGCAGCATCCTGGTGAATCTCCTCTGCACCCTCTCTAATCCAGACAGCATCCTGGTGAATCTCCTCTGCACCCTCTCTAATCCAGGCAGCATCCTGGTGAATCTCCTCTGCTCCCTCTCCAATCCAGGCAGCATCCTGGTGAATCCCCACTGCACCCTCTCTAATCCAGACAGCAACCTGGTGATTCTCCTCTGCACCCTCTCTAATCCAGGCAGTCTCCTGGTGAATCTCCTCCGCACCCTCTCTAATCCAGGCAGCATCCTAGTGAATCTCCTCTGCACCGTCTCTAATCCAGGCAGCATTCTGGGAAATCACCCTCTCTAATCCAGGCAGCATCCTGGTGAATCTCCTCCGCACCCTCTCTAATCCAGGCAGCGTCCTAGTGAATCTGCTCTGCACCCTCTCTAATCCAGGCAGCATCCTAGTGAATCTCCTCTGCACCGTCTCTAATCCAGGCAGCATTCTGGGAAATCACCCTCTCTAATCCAGGCAGCATCCTGGTAAATCTCCTCTGCACCCTCTCCAATTTAGGCAGCATCCTGGTGAATCTCCTCTGCACCCTCTCTAATCCAGGCTGAATTCTGTTGAATCTCGTCTGCACCCTCTCTAATCCAGACAGTGTCCTGGTGAATCTCCTCTGCATCCCCTCTAATCCAGACAGTATCCTGGTGAATCTCCTCTGCACCCTCTCCAATCCAGGCAGCATCCTGGTGAATCTCCACTGCACCCTCTCTAATCCAGACAGCAACCTGGTGATTCTCCTCTGCACCCTCTCTAATCCAGGCAGTCTCCTGGTGAATCTCCTCCGCACCCTCTCTAATCCAGGCAGCGTCCTAGTGAATCTGCTCTGCACCCTCTCTAATCCAGGCAGCATCCTAGTGAATCTCCTCTGCACCGTCTCTAATACAGGCAGCATTCTGGGAAATCACCCTCTCTAATCCAGGCAGCATCCTGGTGAATCTCCTCCGCACCCTCTCTAATCCAGGCAGCGTCCTAGTGAATCTGCTCTGCACCCTCTCTAATCCAGGCAGCATCCTAGTGAATCTCCTCTGCACCGTCTCTAATCCAGGCAGCATTCTGGGAAATCACCCTCTCTAATCCAGGCAGCATCCTGGTGAATCTCCTCTGCACCCTCTCTAATCCAGGCAGCATTCTGGGAAATCTCCTCTGCACCTTCTCTGATCCAGGCAGTATCCTGGTGAATCTCCTCTGCACCCTCTCTAATCCAGGCTGAATTCTGTTGAATCTCGTCTAGACCCTCTCTAATCTAGGCAGCATGCTGGTGAATCTCCTCTGCTCCCTCTCTAATCCAGTCTGAATCGTAGTGAATCTCCTCTGCACCCTCTCTAATCCAGACCGCATCCTGCTGAATCTCCTCTGCACCCTCTCTAATCCCGACAGCATCCTGGTGAATCTCCTCTACACCCTCTCTAAACCAGGCAGCATCATGGGAAATCTCCTCTGCACCTTCTCTAATCCAGACAGTGTCCTGGTGAATCTGCTCTGCACCCTGTCTAATCCAGACAGTGTCCTGGGAAATCTCCTCTGCACCCTCTCCAGTCCAGGCAGCATCCTGGTGAATCTCCTCTGCACCCTCTCTAATCCAGACAGCATCCTGGCGAATCTCCTCTGCACCCTCTCTAATCCAGGCAGCATCCTGGTGAATCTCCTCTGCATCCCCTCTAATCCAGACAGTATCCTGGTGAATCTCCTCTGCACCCTCTCTAATCCAGGCAGCATCCTGGTTAATCTCCTCTGCACCCGCTCTAATCCAGGCAGCATCCTGGTGGATCTCCTCTGCACCCTCTCTAATCCAGGCAGTGTCCTGGGAAATCTCCTCTGCACCCTCTCTAATCCAGGCAGCACCCTGGGAAATCTCCTCTGCACCCTCTCTAAATCAGGCAGCATCCTGGTGAATCTCCTCTGCACCCTCTCTAATCCAGGCAACATCCTGGTGAATCTCCTCTGCACCCTCTCTAATCCAGGCAGCATCCTGGTGAATCTCCTCTACACACTCTCTAATCCTGGCAGCATCCTGGTGAATCTCCTCTGCACCCTCTCCAATCCAGGCAGCATCCTGGTGAATCTCCTCTGCACCCTCTCTAATCCAGGCAGCATCCTGGTGAATCTGCTCTGCTCCCTCTCCAATCCAGACAGCATTCTGGTGAATCTCCTCTGCACCCTCTCTAATCCAGACAGCAACCTGGTGATTCTCCTCTGCACCCTCTCTAATCCAAGCAGACTCCTGGTAAATCTCCTCCGCACCCTCTCTAATCCAGGCAGCGTCCTAGTGAATCTGCTCTGCACCCTCTCTAATCCAGGCAGCATCCTAGTGAATCTCCTCTGCACCCTCTCTAATCCAGGCAGCATCCTAGTGAATCTCCTCTACACCCTCTCTAATCCAGACCGCATCCTGCTGAATCTCCTCTGCACCTTCTCCAATCCAGACAGCCTGCTGGTGAATCTCCTCTGCACCCTCTCTAATCCAGGTAGCATCCGGGGGAATCCCCTCTGCACCCTCTCTAATCCAGACAGAGTCCAGGTGAATCTCCTCTGCACCCTCTCTAATCCAGGCAGCATCCTGGTGAATCCCCTCTGCACCCTCTCTAATCCAGGCAGCATCCTAGTGAATCTGCTCTGCACCCTCTCTAATCCAGGCAGCATCCTTGTGTATCTCCTCTGCACCGTCTCTAATCCAGGCAGCATTCTGGGAAATCACCCTCTCTAATCCAGGCAGCATCCTGGTGAATCTCCTTTGCACCCTCTCTAATCCAGGCAGCATCCTGGGAAATCTCCTCTGCACCTTCTCTGATCCAGGCAGTATCCTGGTGAATCTCCTCTGCACCCTCTCTAATCCAGGAAGCATCCTGGTGAATCTCCTCTGCACCCTCTCCAATCCAGGCAGCATCCTGTTGAATCTCCTCTGCACCCTCTCTAATCCAGACAGCATCCTGGTGAATCTCCTCTGCACCCTCTCTAATCCAGGCAGCATCCTGGTGAATCTCCTCTGCTCCCTCTCCAATCCAGGCAGCATCCTGGTGAATCTCCTCTGCACCCTATCTAATCCAGACCACATCCTGCTGAATCTCCTCTGCAACTTCTCCAATCCAGACAGCCTGCTGGTGAATCTCCTCTGCACCCTCTCTAATCCAGCCAGCATCCTGGGAAATCTCCTATTCACCCTCTCTAATCCAGACAGCACACTGGTGAATCTCCTCTGCACCCTCTCTAATCCAGACAGTGTCCTGGTGAATCTGCTCTGCACCCTCTGTAATCCAGACAATGTCCTGGGAAATCTCCTCTGCACCCTCTCCAATCTAGGCAGCATCCTGGTGAATCTCCTCTGCACCCTCTCTAATCCAGGCAGCGTCCTGGTGAATCTCCTCTGCACCCTCTCTAACACCGGCAGCATCCTGGTAAATCTCCTCTGCACCCTCTCCAATTTAGGCAGCATCCTGGTGAATCTCCTCTGCACCCTCTCCAGACAGCGTCCTGGTGAATCTCCTCTGCACCCTCTCTAATCCAGGGAGCGTCCTGGTGATTCTCCTCTGCACCCTCTCTAATCCAGTCTGAATCGTTGTGAATCTCCTCCACACCCTCTCTAATCCAGACCGCATCCTGCTGAATCTCCTCTGCACCCTCTCCAATCCAGACAGCCTGCTGGTGAATCTCCTCTGCACCCTCTCTAATCCAGGCAGCATCCGGGGGAATCCCCTCTGTACCCTCTCTAATCCAGACAGAGTCCAGGTGAATCTCCTCTGCACCCTCTCTAATCCAGGCAGCATCCTGGTGAATCTCCTCTGCACCCTCTCTAATCCAGGCAGCATACTGGTTAATCCCCTCTGCACCCTCTCTAATCCAGGCAGCATCCTAGTGAATCTGCTCTGCACCCTCTCTAATCCAGGCAGCATCCTTGTGAATCTCCTCTGCACCGTCTCTAATCCAGGCAGCATTCTGGGAAATCACCCTCTCTAATCCAGGCAGCATCCTGGTGAATCTCCTTTGCACCCTCTCTAATCCAGGCAGCATCCTGGGAAATCTCCTCTGCACCTTCTTTGATCCAGGCAGTATCCTGGTGAATCTCCTCTGCACCTCTCTAATCCAGGAAGCATCCTGGTGAATCTCCTCTGCACCCTCTCTAATCCAGACAGCATCCTGGTGAATCTCCTCTGCACCCTCTCTAATCCAGGCAGCATCCTGGTGAATCTCCTCTGCTCCCTCTCCAATCCAGGCAGCATCCTGGTGAATCTCCTCTGCACCCTCTCTAATCCAGACCACATCCTGCTGAATCTCCTCTGCAACTTCTCCAATCCAGACAGCCTGCTGGTGAATCTCCTCTGCACCCTCTCTAATCCAGCCAGCATCCTGGGAAATCTCCTATGCACCCTCTCTAATCCAGACAGCACACTGGTGAATCTCCTCTGCACCCTCTCTAATCCAGACAGTGTCCTGGTGAATCTGCTCTGCACCCTCTGTAATCCAGACAATGTCCTGGGAAATCTCCTCTGCACCCTCTCCAATCTAGGCAGCATCCTGGTGAATCTCCTCTGCACCCTCTCTAATCCAGGCAGCGTCCTGGTGAATCTCCTCTGTACCCTCTCTAATCCATACAGAGTCCAGGTGAATCTCCTCTGCACCCTCTCTAATCCAGGCAGCATCCTGGTGAATCTCCACTGCACCCTCTCTAATCCAGACAGCAACCTGGTGATTCTCCTCTGCACCCTCTCTAATCCAGGCAGTCTCCTGGTGAATCTCCTCCGCACCCTGTCTAATCCAGGCAGCGTCCTAGTGAATCTGCTCTGCACCCTCTCTAATCCAGGCAGCATCCTAGTGAATCTCCTCTGCACCGTCTCTAATCCAGGCAGCATTCTGGGAAATCACCCTCTCTAATCCAGGCAGCATCCTGGTGAATCTCCTCCGCACCCTCTCTAATCCAGGCAGCGTCCTAGTGAATCTGCTCTGCACCCTCTCTAATCCAGGCAGCATCCTAGTGAATCTCCTCTGCACCGTCTCTAATCCAGGCAGCATTCTGGGAAATCACCCTCTCTAATCCAGGCAGCATCCTGGTGAATCTCCTCTGCACCCTCTCTAATCCAGGCAGCATTCTGGGAAATCTCCTCTGCACCTTCTCTGATCCAGGCAGTATCCTGGTGAATCTCCTCTGCACCCTCTCTAATCCAGGCTGAATTCTGTTGAATCTCGTCTGCACCCTCTCTAATCCAGACAGTGTCCTGGTGAATCTGCTCTGCACCCTCTGTAATCCAGACAATGTCCTGGGAAATCTCCTCTGCACCCTCTCCAATCTAGGCAGCATCCTGGTGAATCTCCTCTGCACCCTCTCTAATCCAGGCAGCGTCCTGGTGAATCTCCTCTGCACCCTCTCTAATCCAGACAGAGTCCAGGTGAATCTCCTCTGCACCCTCTCTAATCCAGGCAGCATCCTGGTGAATCTCCTCTGCACCCTCTCTAATCCAGACAGCAACCTGGTGATTCTCCTCTGCACCCTCTCTAATCCAGGCAGTCTCCTGGTGAATCTCCTCCGCACTCTCTCTAATCCAGGCAGCGTCCTAGTGAATCTGCTCTGCACCCTCTCTAATCCAGGCAGCATCCTAGTGAATCTCCTCTGCACCGTCTCTAATCCAGGCAGCATTCTGGGAAATCACCCTCTCTAATCCAGGCAGCATCCTGGTGAATCTCCTCCGCACCCTCTCTAATCCAGGCAGCGTCCTAGTGAATCTGCTCTGCACGCTCTCTAATCCAGGCAGCATCCTAGTGAATCTCCTCTGCACCGTCTCTAATCCAGGCAGCATTCTGGGAAATCACCCTCTCTAATCCAGGCAGCATCCTGGTGAATCTCCTCTGCACCCTCTCTAATCCAGGCAGCATTCTGGGAAATCTCCTCTGCACCTTCTCTGATCCAGGCAGTATCCTGGTGAATCTCCTCTGCACCCTCTCTAATCCAGGCTGAATTCTGTTGAATCTCGTCTGCACCCTCTCTAATCTAGGCAGCATGCTGGTGAATCTCCTCTGCTCCCTCTCTAATCCAGTCTGAATCGTAGTGAATCTCCTCTGCACCCTCTCTAATCCAGACCGCATCCTGCTGAATCTCCCCTGCACCCTCTCTAATCCCGACAGCATCCTGGTGAATCTCCTCTACACCCTCTCTAAACCAGGCAGCATCATGGGAAATATCCTCTGCACCTTCTCTAATCCAGACAGTGTCCTGGTGAATCTGCTCTGCACCCTGTCTAATCCAGACAGTGTCCTGGGAAATCTCCTCTGCACCCTCTCCAGTCCAGGCAGCATCCTGGTGAATCTCCTCTGCACCCTCTCTAATCCAGAAAGCATCCTGGCGAATCTCCTCTGCACCCTCTCTAATCCAGGCAGCATCCTGGTGAATCTCCTCTGCATCCCCTCTAATCCAGACAGTATCCTGGTGAATCTCCTCTGCACCCTCTCTAATCCAGGCAGCATCCTGGTTAATCTCCTCTGCACCCGCTCTAATCCAGGCAGCATCCTGGTGGATCTCCTCTGCACCCTCTCTAATCCAGGCAGTGTCCTGGGAAATCTCCTCTGCACCCTCTCTAATCCAGGCAGCACCCTGGGAAATCTCCTCTGCACCCTCTCTAAATCAGTCAGCATCCTGGTGAATCTCCTCTGCACCCTCTCTAATCCAGGCAACATCCTGGTGAATCTCCTCTGCACCCTCTCTAATCCAGGCAGCATCCTGGTGAATCTCCTCTACACACTCTCTAATCCTGGCAGCATCCTGGTGAATCTCCTCTGCACCCTCTCCAATCCAGGCAGCATCCTGGTGAATCTCCTCTGCACCCTCTCTAATCCAGGCAGCATCCTGGTGAATCTGCTCTGCTCCCTCTCCAATCCAGACAGCATTCTGGTGAATCTCCTCTGCACCCTCTCTAATCCAGACAGCAACCTGGTGATTCTCCTCTGCACCCTCTCTAATCCAGGCAGACTCCTGGTAAATCTCCTCCGCACCCTCTCTAATCCAGGCAGCGTCCTAGTGAATCTGCTCTGCACCCTCTCTAATCCAGGCAGCATCCTAGTGAATCTCCTCTGCACCCTCTCTAATCCAGGCAGCATTCTGGGAAATCTCCTCTGCACCTTCTCTGATCCAGGCAGTATCCTGGTGAAACTCCTCTGCACCCTCTCTAATCCAGGAAGCATCCTGGTGAATCTCCTCTGACCCCTCTCTAATCCAGACAGCGTCCTGGTGAATCTCCTCTGCACCCTCTCTAATCCAGGCAGCATCCTGGTGAATCTCCTCTGCACCCTCTCTAATCCAGGCAGCATTCTGGGAAATCTCCTCTGCACCTTCTCTGATCCAGGCAGTATCCTGGTGAATCTCCTCTGCACCCTCTCTAATCCAGGAAGCATCCTGGTGAATCTCCTCTGCACCCTCTCTAATCCAGACAGAGTCCAGGTGAATCTCCTCTGCCGCCTCTCTAATCCAGGCTGCATCCTGATGAATCTCCTCTGCACCCTCTCTAATCCAGACAGCAACCTGGTGATTCTCCTCTGCAACCTCTCTAATCCAGGCAGTCTCCTGGTGAATCTCCTCCGCACCCTGTCTAATCCAGGCAGCGTCCTAGTGAATCTGCTCTGCACCCCCTCTAATCCAGGCAGCATCCTAGTGAATCTCCTCTGCACCGTCTCTAATCCAGACAGCAACCTCGTGATTCTCCTCTGCACCCTCTCTAATCCAGGCAGTCTACTGGTGAATCTCCTCCGCACCCTCTCTAATCCAGGCAGCGTCCTAGTGAATCTGCTCTGCACCCTCTCTAATCCAGGCAGCATCCTAGTGAATCTCCTCTGCACCGTCCCTAATACATGCAGCATTCTGGGAAATCACCCTCTCTAATCCAGGCAGCATCCTGGTGAATCTCCTCTGCACCCTCTCTAATCCAGGCAGCATCCTGGTGAATCTCCTCTGCACCCTCTCTAATCCAGGCAGCATTCTGGGAAATCTCCTCTGCACCTTCTCTGATCCAGGCAGTATCCTGGTGAATCTCCTCTGAACCCTCTCTAATCCAGGAAGCATCCTGGGAAATCTCCTCTGCACCCACTCTAATCCAGGCAGCATCCTGGGAAATCTCCTCTGCACCCTCACTAATCCAAACAGCATCCTGGTGAATCTCCTCTGCACCCTCTCTAATCCAGGCAGCATCCTGGTGAATCTCCTTTGCACACTCTCTAATCCAGGCAGCATCCTGGTGAATCTCCTCTGCACCCTCTCTAATCCAGGCAGCGTCCTGGTGAATCTCCTCTGCACCCTCTCTAATCCAGGCTGAATTCTGTTGAATCTCCTCTGCACCCTCTCTAATCTTGGCAGCATGCTGGTGAATCTCCTCTGCACCCTCTCTAATCCAGTCTGAATCGTAGTGAATCTCCTCTGCACCATCTCTAATCCAGACAGCATCCTGGTGAATCTCCTCTGCACCCTCTCTAATCCAGGCAGCATCCTGATGAATCTCCTCTGCACCCTCTCTAATCCAGACAGCGTCCTGGTGAATCTCCTCTGCACCCTCTCTAATCCAGGCAGCATCCTCGTAAATCTCCTCTGCACCGTCTCTAATCCAGGCAGCATCCTGGTGAATCTCCTCTGCAGCCTCTCTAATCCAGGCAGCATCCTGGTAAATCTCCTCTGCACCCTCTCTAATCCAGGCAGCGTCCTGGTGAATCTCCTCTGCACCCTCTCTAATCCAGGCTGAATTCTGTTGAATCTCCTCTGCACCCTCTCTAATCCAGGCAGCATCCTGGTAAATCTCCTCTGCACCCTCTCCAATCTAGGCAGCATCCTGGTGAATCTCCTCTGCACCCTCTCTAATCCAGACAGCGTCCTGGTGAATCTCCTCTGCACCCTCTCTAATCCAGGGAGCGTCCTGGTGCTTCTCCTCTGCACCCTCTCTAATCCAGTCTGAATCGTGGTGAATCTCCTCTACACCCTCGCTAATCCAGACCTTATCCTGCTGAATCTCCTCTGCACCCTCTCCAATCCAGACAGCCTGCTGGTGAATCTCCTCTGCACCCTCTCTAATCCAGGGAACATCCTGGGAAATCTCCTCTGCACATTCTCTAATCCAGGCAGCATCCTGGTGAATCTCCTCTGCACCCTCTCTAATCCAGTCTGAATCGTAGTGAATCTCCTCTGCACCCTCTCTAATCCAGACAGCATCCTGGTGAATCTCCTCTGCACCCTCTCTAATCCAGGCAGCATCCTGATGAATCTCCTCTGCACCCTCTCTAATCCAGGCAGCGTCCTGGAGAATCTCCTCTGCACCCTCTCTAATCCAGGCAGCATCCTCGTAAATCTCCTCTGCACCGTCTCTAATCCAGGCAGCATCCTGGTGAATCTCCTCTGCAGCCTCTCTAATCCAGGCAGCATCCTGGTAAATCTCCTCTGCACCCTCTCTAATCCAGGCAGCGTCCTGGTGAATCTCCTCTGCACCCTCTCTAATCCAGGCTGAATTCTGTTGAATCTCCTCTGCACCCTCTCTAATCCAGGCAGCATACTGGTAAATCTCCTCTGCACCCTCTCCAATCTAGGCAGCATCCTGGTGAATCTCCTCTGCACCCTCTCTAATCCAGACAGCGTCCTGGTGAATCTCCTCTGCACCCTCTCTAATCCAGGGAGCGTCCTGGTGCTTCTCCTCTGCACCCTCTCTAATCCAGTCTGAATCGTGGTGAATCTCCTCTACACCCTCTCTAATCCAGACCTTATCCTGCTGAATCTCCTCTGCACCCTCTCCAATCCAGACAGCCTGCTGGTGAATCTCCTCTGCACCCTCTCTAATCCAGGGAACATCCTGGGAAATCTCCTCTGCACATTCTCTAATCCAGGCAGCATCCTGGTGAATCTCCTCTGCACCCTCTCTAATCCAGGAAGCATCCTGGTGAATCTCCTCTGCCCCCTCTCTAATCCAGACAGCGTCCTGGTGAATCTCCTCTGCACCCTCTCTAATCCAGACAGAGTCCAGGTGAATCTCCTCTGCACCCTCTCTAATCCAGGCAGTCTCCTGGTGAATCTCCTCCGCACCCTCTCTAATCCAGGCAGCGTCCTAGTGAATCTGCTCTGCACAGTCTCTAATCCAGGCAGCATCCTGGTGAATCTCCTCTGCACCCTCTCTAATCCAGGCAGCGTCCTGGTGAATCTCCTCTGCACCCTCTCTAATCCAGGCTGAATTCTGTTGAATCTCCTCTGCACCCTCTCTAATCTTGGCAGCATGCTGGTGAATCTCCTCTGCACCCTCTCTAATCCAGTCTGAATCGTAGTGAATCACCTCTGCACCCTCTCTAATCCAGACAGCATCCTGGTGAATCTCCTCTGCACCCTCTCTAATCCAGGCAGCATCCTGATGAATCTCCTCTGCACCCTCTCTAATCCAGGCAGCGTCCTGGTGAATCTCCTCTGCACCCTCTCTAATCCAGGCAGCATCCTGGTAAATCTCCTCTGCACCCTCTCTAATCCAGGCAGCATCCTGGTGAATCTCCTCTGCACCCTCTCTAATCCAGGCAGCATCCTGGTAAATCTCCTCTGCACCCTCTCTAATCCAGGCAGCGTCCTGGTGAATCTCCTCTGCACCCTCTCTAATCCAGGCTGAATTCTGTTGAATCTCCTCTGCACCCTCTCTAATCCAGACAGTGTCCTGGTGAATCTGCTCTGCACCCTCTCTAATCCAGACAGCATCCTGGTGAATCTCCTTTGCACCCTCTCTAATCCAGGCAGCATCCTGGGAAATCTCCTCTGCACCTTCTCTGATCCAGGCAGTATCCTGGTGAATCTCCTCTGCACCCTCTCTAATCCAGGAAGCATCCTGGTGAATCTCCTCTGCACCCTCTCCAATCCAGGCAGCATCCTGGTGAATCTCCTCTGCACCCTCTCTAATCCAGACAGCATCCTGGTGAATCTCCTCTGCACCCTCTCTAATCCAGGCAGCATCCTGGTGAATCTCCTCTGCTCC
This sequence comes from Hypanus sabinus, assembly GCF_030144855.1. Classification (NCBI taxonomy): domain Eukaryota; kingdom Metazoa; phylum Chordata; class Chondrichthyes; order Myliobatiformes; family Dasyatidae; genus Hypanus; species Hypanus sabinus. Next base: position 34,241,981 of record NC_082736.1, read on the forward strand.
CTCTCCAATCCAGGCAGCATCCTGGTGAATCTCCTCTGCACCCTCTCTAATCCAGACCACATCCTGCTGAATCTCCTCTGCAACTTCTCCAATCCAGACAGCCTGCTGGTGAATCTGCTCTGCACCCTCTCTAATCCAGGCTGAATTCTGTTGAATATCCTCTGCACCCTCTCTAATCTTGGCAGCATGCTGGTGAATCTCCTCTGCACCCTCTCTAATCCAGTCTGAATCGTAGTGAATCTGCTCTGCACCCTCTCTAATCCAGACAGCATCCTGGTGAATCTCCTCTGCACCCTCTCTAATCCAGGCAGCATCCTGATGAATCTCCTCTGCACCCTCTCTAATCCAGGCAGCGTCCTTGTGAATCTCCACTGCACCCTCTCTAATCCAGGCAGCATCCTGGGAAATCTCCTCTGCACCCTCTCTAATCCAGGCAGCATCCTGGTGAATCTCCTCTGCACCCTCTCAAATCCAGGCAGCATCCTGGTAAATCTCCTCTGCACCCTCTCTAATCCAGGCAGCATCCTGGTGAATCTCCTCTGCACCCTCTCTGATCCAGGCTGAATTCTGTTGAATCTCCTCTGCACCCTCTCTAATCCAGACAGTGTCCTGGTGAATCTGCTCTGCACCCTCTCTAATCCAGACAGCATCCTGGTGAATCTCCTTTGAACCCTCTCTAATCCAGGCAGCATCCTGGGAAATCTCCTCTGCACCTTCTCTGATCCAGACAGTATCCTGGTGAATCTCCTCTGCACTCTCTCCAATCCAGGCAGCATCCTGGTGAATCTCCTCTGCACCCTCTCTAATCCAGACCACATCCTGCTGAATCTCCTCTCCACCCTCTCTAATCCAGGCAGCGTCCTTGTGAATCTCCACTGCACCCTCTCTAATCCAGGAAGCATCCTGGTGAATCTCCTCTGCACTCTCTCCAATCCAGGCAGCATCCTGGTGAATCTCCTCTGCACCCTCTCTAATCCAGACCACATCCTGCTGAATCTCCTCTGCAACTTCTCCAATCCAGACAGCCTGCTGGTGAATCTCCTCTGCACCCTCTCTAATCCAGCCAGCATCCTGGGAAATCTCCTCTGCACCCTCTAATCCAGACAGCACACTGGTGAATCTCCTCTGCACCCTCTCTAATCCAGACAGTGTCCTGGTGAATCTGCTCTGCACCCTCTGTAATCCAGACAATGTCCTGGGAAATCTCCTCTGCACCCTCTCCAATCTTGGCAGCATCCTGGTGAATCTCCTCTGCACCCTCTCTAATCCAGGCAGCGTCCTGGTGAATCTCCTCTGCACCCTCTCTAACCCCGGCAGCATCCTGGTAAATCTCCTCTGCACCCTCTCTAATCCAGACAGAGTCCAGGTGAATCTCCTCTGCCGCCTCTCTAATCCAGGCAGCATCCTGGTGAATCTCCTCTGCACCCTCTCTAATCCAGACAGCAACCTGGTGATTCTCCTCTGCAACCTCTCTAATCCAGGCAGTCTCCTGGTGAATCTCCTCCGCACCCTGCCTAATCCAGGCAGCGTCCTAGTGAATCTGCTCTGCACCCTCTCTAATCCAGGCAGCATCCTAGTGAATCTCCTCTGCACCGTCTCTAATCCAGACAGCAACCTGGTGATTCTCCTCTGCACCCTCTCTAATCCAGGCAGTCTCCTGGTGAATCTCCTCCGCACCCTCTCTAATCCTGGCAGCGTCCTAGTGAATCTGCTCTGCACCCTCTCTAATCCAGGCAGCATCCTAGTGAATCTCCTCTGCACCGTCCCTAATACATGCAGCATTCTGGGAAATCACCCTCTCTAATCCAGGCAGCATCCTGGTGAATCTCCTCTGCACCCTCTCTAATCCAGGCAGCATCCTGGTGAATCTCCTCTGCACCCTCTCTAATCCAGGCAGCATTCTGGGAAATCTCCTCTGCACCTTCTCTGATACAGGCAGTATCCTGTTGAATCTCCTCTGCACCCTCTCTAATCTAGGAAGCATCCTGGTGTATCTCCTCTGCCCCCTCTCTAATCCAGACAGCGTCCTGGTGAATCTCCTCTGCACCCTCTCTAATCCAGACAGAGTCCAGGTGAATCTCCTCTGCACCCTCTCTAATCCAGGCAGTCTCCTGGTGAATCTCCTCCGCACCCTCTCTAATCCAGGCAGCGTCCTAGTGAATCTGCTCTGCACAGTCTCTAATCCAGGCAGCATCCTGGTGAATCTCCTCTGCACCCTCTCTAATCCAGGCAGCATCCTGGGAAATCTCCTCTGCACCCACTCTAATCCAGGCAGCATCCTGGGAAATCTCCTCTGCACCCTCACTAATCCAAACAGCAACCTGGTGAATCTCCTCTGCACCCTCTCTAATCCAGGCAGCATCCTGGTGAATCTCCTTTGCACACTCTCTAATCCAGGCAGCATCCTGGTGAATCTCCTCTGCACCCTCTCTAATCCAGGCAGCGTCCTGGTGAATCTCCTCTGCACCCTCTCTAATCCAGGCTGAATTCTGTTGAATCTCCTCTGCACCCTCTCTAATCTTGGCAGCATGCTGGTGAATCTCCTCTGCACCCTCTCTAATCCAGTCTGAATCGTAGTGAATCTCCTCTGCACCCTCTCTAATCCAGACAGCATCCTGGTGAATCTCCTCTGCACCCTCTCTAATCCAGGCAGCATCCTGATGAATCTCCTCTGCACCCTCTCTAATCCAGGCAGCGTCCTGGAGAATCTCCTCTGCACCCTCTCTAATCCAGGCAGCATCCTCGTAAATCTCCTCTGCACCGTCTCTAATCCAGGCAGCATCCTGGTGAATCTCCTCTGCAGCCTCTCTAATCCAGGCAGCATCCTGGTAAATCTCCTCTGCACCCTCTCTAATCCAGGCAGCGTCCTGGTGAATCTCCTCTGCACCCTCTCTAATCCAGGCTGAATTCTGTTGAATCTCCTCTGCACCCTCTCTAATCCAGGCAGCATCCTGGTAAATCTCCTCTGCACCCTCTCCAATCTAGGCAGCATCCTGGTGAATCTCCTCTGCACCCTCTCTAATCCAGACAGCGTCCTGGCGAATCTCCTCTGCACCCTCTCTAATCCAGGGAGCGTCCTGGTGCTTCTCCTCTGCACCCTCTCTAATCCAGTCTGAATCGTGGTGAATCTCCTCTACACCCTCTCTAATCCAGACCTTATCCTGCTGAATCTCCTCTGCACCCTCTCCAATCCAGACTGCCTGCTGGTGAATCTCCTCTGCACCCTCTCTAATCCAGGGAACATCCTGGGAAATCTCCTCTGCACATTCTCTAATCCAGGCAGCATCCTGGTGAATCTCCTCTGCACCCTCTCTAATCCAGGAAGCATCCTGGTGAATCTCCTCTGCCCCCTCTCTAATCCAGACAGCGTCCTGGTGAATCTCCTCTGCACCCTCTCTAATCCAGACAGAGTCCAGGTGAATCTCCTCTGCACCCTCTCTAATCCAGGCAGTCTCCTGGTGAATCTCCTCCGCACCCTCTCTAATCCAGGCAGCGTCCTAGTGAATCTGCTCTGCACAGTCTCTAATCCAGGCAGCATCCTGGTGAATCTCCTCTGCACCCTCTCTAATCCAGGCAGCGTCCTGGTGAATCTCCTCTGCACCCTCTCTAATCCAGGCTGAATTCTGTTGAATCTCCTCTGCACCCTCTCTAATCTTGGCAGCATGCTGGTGAATCTCCTCTGCACCCTCTCTAATCCAGTCTGAATCGTAGTGAATCACCTCTGCACCCTCTCTAATCCAGACAGCATCCTGGTGAATCTCCTCTGCACCCTCTCTAATCCAGGCAGCATCCTGATGAATCTCCTCTGCACCCTCTCTAATCCAGGCAGCGTCCTGGTGAATCTCCTCTGCACCCTCTCTAATCCAGGCAGCATCCTGGTAAATCTCCTCTGCACCCTCTCTAATCCAGGCAGCATCCTGGTGAATCTCCTCTGCACCCTCTCTAATCCAGGCAGCATCCTGGTAAATCTCCTCTGCACCCTCTCTAATCCAGGCAGCGTCCTGGTGAATCTCCTCTGCACCCTCTCTAATCCAGGCTGAATTCTGTTGAATCTCCTCTGCACCCTCTCTAATCCAGACAGTGTCCTGGTGAATCTGCTCTGCACCCTCTCTAATCCAGACAGCATCCTGGTGAATCTCCTTTGCACCCTCTCTAATCCAGGCAGCATCCTGGGAAATCTCCTCTGCACCTTCTCTGATCCAGGCAGTATCCTGGTGAATCTCCTCTGCACCCTCTCTAATCCAGGAAGCATCCTGGTGAATCTCCTCTGCACCCTCTCCAATCCAGGCAGCATCCTGGTGAATCTCCTCTGCACCCTCTCTAATCCAGACAGCATCCTGGTGAATCTCCTCTGCACCCTCTCTAATCCAGGCAGCATCCTGGTGAATCTCCTCTGCTCCCTCTCCAATCCAGGCAGCATCCTGGTGAATCTCCTCTGCACCCTCTCTAATCCAGACCACATCCTGCTGAATCTCCTCTGCAACTTCTCCAATCCAGACAGCCTGCTGGTGAATCTGCTCTGCACCCTCTCTAATCCAGGCTGAATTCTGTTGAATATCCTCTGCACCCTCTCTAATCTTGGCAGCATGCTGGTGAATCTCCTCTGCACCCTCTCTAATCCAGTCTGAATCGTAGTGAATCTGCTCTGCACCCTCTCTAATCCAGACAGCATACTGGTGAATCTCCTCTGCACCCTCTCTAATCCAGGCAGCATCCTGATGAATCTCCTCTGCACCCTCTCTAATCCAGGCAGCGTCCTTGTGAATCTCCACTGCACCCTCTCTAATCCAGGCAGCATCCTGGTAAATCTCCTCTGCACCCTCTCTAATCCAGGCAGCATCCTGGTGAATCTCCTCTGCACCCTCTCAAATCCAGGCAGCATCCTGGTAAATCTCCTCTGCACCCTCTCTAATCCAGGCAGCATCCTGGTGAATCTCCTCTGCACCCTCTCTGATCCAGGCTGAATTCTGTTGAATCTCCTCTGCACCCTCTCTAATCCAGACAGTGTCCTGGTGAATCTGCTCTGCACCCTCTCTAATCCAGACAGCATCCTGGTGAATCTCCTTTGAACCCTCTCTAATCCAGGCAGCATCCTGGGAAATCTCCTCTGCACCTTCTCTGATCCAGACAGTATCCTGGTGAATCTCCTCTGCACTCTCTCCAATCCAGGCAGCATCCTGGTGAATCTCCTCTGCACCCTCTCTAATCCAGACCACATCCTGCTGAATCTCCTCTGCACCCTCTCTAATCCAGGCAGCGTCCTTGTGAATCTCCACTGCACCCTCTCTAATCCAGGAAGCATCCTGGTGAATCTCCTCTGCACTCTCTCCAATCCAGGCAGCATCCTGGTGAATCTCCTCTGCACCCTCTCTAATCCAGACCACATCCTGCTGAATCTCCTCTGCAACTTCTCCAATCCAGACAGCCTGCTGGTGAATCTCCTCTGCACCCTCTCTAATCCAGCCAGCATCCTGGGAAATCTCCTCTGCACCCTCTAATCCAGACAGCACACTGGTGAATCTCCTCTGCACCCTCTCTAATCCAGACAGTGTCCTGGTGAATCTGCTCTGCACCCTCTGTAATCCAGACAATGTCCTGGGAAATCTCCTCTGCACCCTCTCCAATCTAGGCAGCATCCTGGTGAATCTCCTCTGCACCCTCTCTAATCCAGGCAGCGTCCTGGTGAATCTCCTCTGCACCCTCTCTAACCCCGGCAGCATCCTGGTAAATCTCCTCTGCACCCCCTCCAATTTAGGCAGCATCCTGGTGAATCTCCTCTGCACCCTCTCTAATCCAGACAGCGTCCTGGTGAATCTCCTCTGCACCCTCTCTAATCCAGGGAGCGTCCTGGTGATTCTCCTCTGCACCCTCTCTAATCCAGTCTGAATCGTGGTGAATCTCCTCTACACCCTCTCTAATCCAGACAGCATCCTGCTGAATCTCCTCTGCACCCTCTCCAATCCAGACAGCCTGCTGGTGAATCTCCTCTGCACCCTCTCTAATCCAGGGAACATCCTGGGAAATCTCCTCTGCACATTCTCTAATCCAGGCAGCATCCTGGTGAATCTCCTCTGCACCCTCTCTAATCCAGGAAGCATCCTGGTGAATCTCCTCTGCCCCCTCTCTAATCCAGACAGCGTCCTGGTGAATCTCCTCTGCACCCTCTCTAATCCAGACAGAGTCCAGGTGAATCTCCTCTGCACCCTCTCTAATCCAGGCAGCATCCTGGTGAATCTCCTCTGCACCCTCTCTAATCCAGACAGCAACCTGGTGATTCTCCTCTCCACCCTCTCTAATCCAGGCAGTCTCCTGGTGAATCTCCTCCGCACCCTCTCTAATCCAGGCAGCGTCCTAGTGAATCTGCTCAGCACCCTCTCTAATCCAGGCAGCATCCTAGTGAATCTCCTCTGCACCGTCTCTAATCCAGGCAGCATTCTGGGAAATCACCCTCTCTAATCCAGGCAGCATCCTGGTGAATCTCCTCTGCACCCTCTTTAATCCAGGCAGCATTCTGGGAAATCTCCTCTGCACCTTCTCTGATCCAGGCAGTATCCTGGTGAATCTCCTCTGCACCCTCTCTAATCCAGGAAGCATCCTGGGAAATCTCCTCTGCACCCACTCTAATCCAGGCAGCATCCTGGGAAATCTCCTCTGCACCCTCACTAATCCAAACAGCATCCTGGTGAATCTCCTCTGCGCCCACTCTAATCCAGGCAGCGTCCTGTTGAATCTCCTCTTCACCCTCTCTAATCCAGGCTGAATTCTGTTGAATCTCCTCTGAACCCTCTCTAATCTTGGCAGCATGCTGGTGAATCTCCTCTGCACCCTCTTTAATCCAGTCTGAATCGTAGTGAATCTCCTCTGCACCCTCTCTAATCCAGACAGCATCCTGGTGAATCTCCTCTGCACCCTCTCTAATCCAGGCAGCATCCTGATGAATCTCCTCTGCACCCTCTCTAATCCAGGCAGCGTCCTGGTGAATCTCCTCTGCACCCTCTCTAATCCAGGCAGCATCCTGGTAAATCACCTCTGCACCCTCTCTAATCCAGGCAGAATCCTGGTGAATCTCTTCTGCACCCTCTCTAATCCAGACAGCATCCTGGTGAATCTCCTTTGAACCCTCTCTAATCCAGGCAGCATCCTGGGAAATCTCCTCTGCACCTTCTCTGATCCAGACAGTATCCTGGTGAATCTCCTCTGCACTCTCTCCAATCCAGGCAGCATCCTGGTGAATCTCCTCTGCACCCTCTCTAATCCAGACCACATCCTGCTGAATCTCCTCTGCACCCTCTCTAATCCAGGCAGCGTCCTTGTGAATCTCCACTGCACCCTCTCTAATCCAGGAAGCATCCTGGTGAATCTCCTCTGCACTCTCTCCAATCCAGGCAGCATCCTGGTGAATCTCCTCTGCACCCTCTCTAATCCAGACCACATCCTGCTGAATCTCCTCTGCAACTTCTCCAATCCAGACAGCCTGCTGGTGAATCTCCTCTGCACCCTCTCTAATCCAGCCAGCATCCTGGGAAATCTCCTCTGCACCCTCTAATCCAGACAGCACACTGGTGAATCTCCTCTGCACCCTCTCTAATCCAGACAGTGTCCTGGTGAATCTGCTCTGCACCCTCTGTAATCCAGACAATGTCCTGGGAAATCTCCTCTGCACCCTCTTCAATCTAGGCAGCATCCTGGTGAATCTCCTCTGCACCCTCTCTAATCCAGGCAGCGTCCTGGTGAATCTCCTCTGCACCCTCTCTAACCCCGGCAGCATCCTGGTAATTCTCCTCTGCACCCCCTCCAATTTAGGCAGCATCCTGGTGAATCTCCTCTGCACCCTCTCTAATCCAGACAGCGTCCTGGTGAATCTCCTCTGCACCCTCTCTAATCCAGGGAGCGTCCTGGTGATTCTCCTCTGCACCCTCTCTAATCCAGTCTGAATCGTGGTGAATCTCCTCTACACCCTCTCTAATCCAGACAGCATCCTGCTGAATCTCCTCTGCACCCTCTCCAATCCAGACAGCCTGCTGGTGAATCTCCTCTGCACCCTCTCTAATCCAGGGAACATCCTGGGAAATCTCCTCTGCACATTCTCTAATCCAGGCAGCATCCTGGTGAATCTCCTCTGCACCCTCTCTAATCCAGGAAGCATCCTGGTGAATCTCCTCTGCCCCCTCTCTAATCCAGACAGCGTCCTGGTGAATCTCCTCTGCACCCTCTCTAATCCAGACAGAGTCCAGGTGAATCTCCTCTGCACCCTCTCTAATCCAGGCAGCATCCTGGTGAATCTCCTCTGCACCCTCTCTAATCCAGACAGCAACCTGGTGATTCTCCTCTCCACCCTCTCTAATCCAGGCAGTCTCCTGGTGAATCTCCTCCGCACCCTCTCTAATCCAGGCAGCGTCCTAGTGAATCTGCTCAGCACCCTCTCTAATCCAGGCAGCATCCTAGTGAATCTCCTCTGCACCGTCTCTAATCCAGGCAGCATTCTGGGAAATCACCCTCTCTAATCCAGGCAGCATCCTGGTGAATCTCCTCTGCACCCTCTTTAATCCAGGCAGCATTCTGGGAAATCTCCTCTGCACCTTCTCTGATCCAGGCAGTATCCTGGTGAATCTCCTCTGCACCCTCTCTAATCCAGGAAGCATCCTGGGAAATCTCCTCTGCACCCACTCTAATCCAGGCAGCATCCTGGGAAATCTCCTCTGCACCCTCACTAATCCAAACAGCATCCTGGTGAATCTCCTCTGCGCCCACTCTAATCCAGGCAGCGTCCTGTTGAATCTCCTCTGCACCCTCTCTAATCCAGGCTGAATTCTGTTGAATCTCCTCTGAACCCTCTCTAATCTTGGCAGCATGCTGGTGAATCTCCTCTGCACCCTCTTTAATCCAGTCTGAATCGTAGTGAATCTCCTCTGCACCCTCTCTAATCCAGACAGCATCCTGGTGAATCTCCTCTGCACCCTCTCTAATCCAGGCAGCATCCTGATGAATCTCCTCTGCACCCTCTCTAATCCAGGCAGCGTCCTGGTGAATCTCCTCTGCACCCTCTCTAATCCAGGCAGCATCCTGGTAAATCACCTCTGCACCCTCTCTAATCCAGGCAGAATCCTGGTGAATCTCTTCTGCACCCTCTCTAATCCAGGCATCATCCTGGTAAATCTCCTCTGCACCCTCACTAATCCAAACAGCATCCTGGTGAATCTCCTCTGCGCCCACTCTAATCCAGGCAGCGTCCTGGTGAATCTCCTCTGCGCCCACTCTAATCCAGGCAGAGTCCAGGTGAATCTCCTCTGCACCCTCTCTAATCCAGGCAGTCTCCTGGTGAATCTCCTCCGCACCCTCTCTAATCCAGGCAGCGTCCTAGTGAATCTGCTCTGCACCCTCTCTAATCCAGGCAGCATCCTAGTGAATCTCCTCTGCACCGTCTCTAATCCAGGCAGCATTCTGGGAAATCACCCTCTCTAATCCAGGCAGCATCCTGGTGAATCTCCTCTGCACCCTCTCTAATCCAGGCAGCATTCTGGGAAATCTCCTCTGCACCTTCTCTGATCCAGGCAGTATCCTGGTGAATCTCCTCTGCACCCTCTCTAATCCAGGAAGCATCCTGGGAAATCTCCTCTGCACCCACTCTAATCCAGGCAGCATCCTGGGAAATCTCCTCTGCACCCTCACTAATCCAAACAGCATCCTGGTGAATCTCCTCTGCACCCTCTCTAATCCAGGCAGCATCCTGGTGAATCTCCTTTGCACACTCTCTAATCCAGGCAGCATCCTGGTGAATCTCCTCTGCACCCTCTCTAATCCAGGCAGCGTCCTGGTGAATCTTCTCTGCACCCTCTCTAATCCAGGCTGAATTCTGTTGAATCTCCTCTGCACCCTCTCTAATCTTGGCAGCATGCTGGTGAATCTCCTCTGCACCCTCTCTAATCCAGTCTGAATCGTAGTGAATCTCCTCTGCACCCTCTCTAATCCAGACAGCTTCCTGGTGAATCTCCTCTGCACCCTCTCTAATCCAGGCAGCATCCTGATGAATCTCCTCTGCACCCTCTCTAATCCAGGCAGCGTCCTCGTGAATCTCCTCTGCACCCTCTCTAATCCAGGCAGCATCCTGGTAAATCTCCTCTGCACCCTCTCTAATCCAGGCAGCATCCTGGTGAATCTCCTCTGCACCCTCTAATCCAGGCAGCATCCTGGTAAATCTCCTCTGCACCCTCTCTAATCCAGGCAGCGTCCTGGTGAATCTCCTCTGCACCCTCTCTAATCCAGGCTGAATTCTGTTGAATCTCCTCTGCACCCACTCTAATCTAGGCAGCATGCTGGTGAATCTCCTCTGCTCCCTCTCTAATCCAGTCTGAATCGTAGTGAATCTCCTCTGCACCCTCTCTAATCCAGACCGCATCCTGCTGAATCTCCTCTGCACCCTCTCTAATCCTGACAGTGTCCTGGGGAATCTGCTCTGCACCCTGTCTAATTCAGACACTGTCCTGGGAAATCTCCTCTGCACCCTCTCCAATCCAGGCAGCATCCTGGTGAATCTCCTCTGCACCCTCTCTAATCCAGACAGCGTCCTGGTGAATCTCCTCTGCACCCTCTCCAATCCAGGCAGCATCCTGGTGAATCTCCTCTGCACCCTCTCTAATCCAGGCAGTGTCCTGGTGAATCTCCTCTGCACCCTCTCTAATCCAGGCTGAATTCTGTTGAATCTCCTCTGCACCCTCTCCAATCTTGGCAGCATGCTGGTGAATCTCCTCTGCACCCTCTCTAATCCAGTCTGAATCGTAGTGAATCTCCTCTGCACCCTCTCTAATCCAGACCGCATCCTGCTGAATCTCCTCTGCACCCTCTCTAATCCAGACAGCATCCTGGTGAATCTCCTCTGCACCCTCTCTAATCCAAACAGTGTCCTGGTGAATCTGCTCTGCACCCTGTCTAATTCAGACACTGTCCTGGGAAATCTCCTCTGCACCCTCTCCAATCCAGGCAGCATCCTGGTGAATTTCCTCTGCACCCTCTCTAATCCAGACAGCGTCCTGGTGAATCTCCTCTGCACCCTCTCTAATCCAGGCAGCATCCTGCTGAAAAACCTCTGCGCCCTCTCTAATCCAGGCAGCGTCCTGGTGAATCTCCTCTGCACCCTCTCTAATCCAGGCTGAATTCTGTTGAATCTCCTCTGCACCCTCTCTAATCTAGGCAGCATGCTGGTGAATCTCCTCTGCACCCTCTCTAATCCAGGCAGCATCCTGGGAAATCTCCTCTGCACCCTCTCTAATCCAGACAGTGTCCTGGTGAATCTGCTCTGCACCCTGTCTAATCCAGACAGTGTCCTGGGAAATCTCCTCTGCACCCTCTCCAATCCAGGCAGCATCCTGGTGAATCTCCTCTGCACCCTCTCTAATCCAGACAGTGTCCTGGTGAATCTGCTCTGCACCCTGTCTAATCCAGACAGTGTCCTGGGAAATCTCCTCTGCACCCTCTCCAATCCAGGCAGCATCCTGGTGAATCTCCTCTGCACCCTCTCTAATCCAGGCAGTTGCCTGGTGAATCTCCTCTGCACCCTCTCTAATCCAGGCTGAATTCTGTTGAATCTCCTCTGCACCCTCTCTAATCTTGGCAGCATGCTGGTGAATCTCCTCTGCACCCTCTCTAATCCAGGCAGCATCCTGGTGAATCTCCTCTGCACCCTCTCTAATCTTGGCAGCATGCTGGTGAATCTCCTCTGCACCCTCTCTAATCCAGTCTGAATCGTAGTGAATCTCCTCTGCACCCTCTGTAATCCAGACAGCATCCTGCTGAATCTCCTCTGCACCCTCTCTAATCCAGGCAGCATCCTGATGAATCTCCTCTGCACCCTCTCTAATCCAGGCAGCGTCCTGGTGAATCTACTCTGCAACCTCTCTAACCCAGGCAGCATCCTGGTAAATCTCCTCTGCACCCTCTCTAATCCAGGCAGCATCCTGGTGAATCTCCTCAGCACCCTCTCTAATCCAGGCAGCATCCTGGTAAATCTCCTCTGCACCCTCTCTAATCCAGGCAGCGTCCTGGTGAATCTCCTCTGCACCCTCTCTAATCCAGGCTGAATTCTGTTGAATCTCCTCTGCACCCTCTCTAATCTAGGCAGCATGCTGGTGAATCTCCTCTTCTCCCTCTCTAATCCAGTCTGAATCGTAGTGAATCTCCTCTGCACCCTCTCTAATCCAGGCAGTGTCCTGGGAAATCTCCTCTGCACCCTCTCTAATCCAGACAGTGTCCTGGTGAATCTGCTCTGCACCCTGTCTAATCCAGACAGTGTCCTGGGAAATCTCCTCTGCACCCTCTCCAATCCAGGCAGCATCCTGGTGAATCTCCTCTGCACCCTCTCTAATCCAGACAGCGTCCTGGTGAATCTCCTCTGCACCCTCTCTAATCCAGGCAGCATCCTGGTGAATCTCCTCGGCATCCTCTCTAATCCAGACAGTATCCTGGTGAATCTCCTCTGCACCCTCTCTAATCCAGGCAGCATCCTGGTGAGTCTCCTCTGCACCCTCTCCAATCCAGGCAGCATCCTGGTGAATCTCCTCTGCACCCTCTCTAATCCAGACAGCGTCCTGGTGAATCTCCTCTGCACCCTCTCTAATCCAGGCAGCATCCTGGTGAATCTCCTCTGCACCCTCTCTAATCCAGACAGTATCCTTGTGAGTCTCCTCTGCACCTTCTCTAATCCAGGCAGCATCCTGTTGGATCTCCTCTGCACCCTCTCTAATCCAGGCAGTGTCCTGGGAAATCTCCTCTGTACCCTCTCTAATCCAGGCAGCACCCTGGTGAATCTCCTCTGCACCACCTCTAATCCAGGCAGCATCCTGGGAAATCTCCTCTGCACCCTCTCTAAATCAGGCAGCATCCTGGTGAATCTCCTCTGCACCCTCTCTAATCCAGGCAACATCCTGGTGAATCTCCTCTGCACCCTCTCTAATCCAGGCAGCATCCTGGTGAATCTCCTCTACACACTCTCTAATCCAGGCTGCATCCTGGTGAGTCTCCTCTGCACCCTCTCCAATCCAGGCAGCATCCTGGTGAATCTCCTCTGCACCCTCTCTAATCCAGGCAGCATCCTGGTGAATCTCCTCTGCACCCTCTCCAATCCAGACATCATCCTAGTGAATCTCCTCTGCACCCTCTCTAATCCAGACCACATCCTGCTGAATCTCCTCTGCACCTTCTCCAATCCAGACAGCCTGCTGGTGAATCTCCTCTGCACCCTCTCTAATCCAGGCAGCATCCTGGGAAATCTCCTCTGCACCCTCTCTAATCCAGGCAGCACACTGGTGAATCTCCTCTGCACCCTCTCTAATCCAGACAGTGTCCTGGTGAATCTGCTCTGCACCCTCTCTAATCCAGACAATGTCCTGGGAAATCTCCTCTGCACCCTCTCTAATCCAGGCAGCACACTGGTGAATCTCCTCTGCACCCTCTCTAATCCAGACAGTATCCTGGTGAATCTCCTCTGCACCCTCTCTAATCCAGGCAGCACCCTGGTGAATCTCCTCTGCACCCTCTCTAATCCAGGCAGCGTCCTGGTGAATCTCCTCTGCACCCTCTCTAATCCAGGCGGTGTCCTGGGAAATCTCCTCTGCACCCTCTCTAATCCAGACAGTGTCCTGGGAAATCTCCTCTGCACCCTCTCCAATCCAGGCAGCATCCTGGTGAATCTCCTCTGTACCCTCTAATCCAGGCAGCGTCCTGGTGATTCTCCTCAGCACCCTCTCTAAACGTTCCACATCCTTCCTGTAATGTGGTGATCAGAACTGAATATAATACTCCGTGTGGTCTGACCAGGGTTTTATCGAGCTGTAACGTTACCTCATGGCTCCTGATCTCAATCCCCTGACTGACGAAGGCCAACACACCAAATGTCTTCTTAACCACTCTAAGGGACCTATGGACCTGGACCCCGAGATTCCTCTGTTCCTCGAAACTGAGGAGAATTCTGCCGTTAACCCTGTACTCAAGTTCGACCTTCCAGAGTGAATCACTTCACTCTTCTCTGGTTTGAACTCCATCTGCCTCTTCTCAGCCGAGCTCTGCATCCTGTTGCAACCGACGGCAACCTTCCACGCCGTCCACCACTCCGCCAACCTTCGCGACAAGCCGCCAAGGGGAGGGACCGTTAGCGAGTATTCCGGAGTTAGGCTACCTAGCAAATATTAACCTCAGCGACCGGTCTTCAGACCTGAGCGTGGATTGTGGATTAAGTTCAAAATGCAGCCCCGGATAATCATTTCCTGTACGCTAGTTAATTGGAAACCGGACAATGTTGGTTAGCGTTTATTTTGGGTGTCTGGAGTGTGGATGCGAAGAAGAAGTGTTTGCAAACTATATGTAATCTAAAGGAAGCATTGTAGATACTGTACATCGTAACTATAGAATAGTCCTGCCACAGGCCAATAAGACACTGGAGCATTTAGCCCATTGAGTCTACTCCACTCTTCCATCACGGCTGATTTACCATCCCTCTCATCCCAATTCTCCTGCCTTCTCCCCGTAACCTTTGATGTCCTGAAAGAAAGATTAGCTTTATTTGTTATATGTACGTCGGCATAAGACCTTGTGAACCTCCTCCAATGCCAGCACATCTTTTCTAAGATGAGTAGCCCAAAACTGTTCACAATACTCAAGGTGAGGCCTCACCAGTGCCTCATAAAGCCTCAGCATCACATCCTTACTCTTGTATTCTCTTGGAATCAATGCTAACATGGCATTTGCCTTCCTCACCATCGAATCTACCTGCAAGTTAACCTTTAGGGTGTTCTGCACAAGGACTCCCGAGTCCCCCTGCATCTCAGATGTTTGGATTTTCTCTCCAATTAGAAAACAGTCTACACATTTATTTCTCTACCAACGTGCATGACCGGGCATTTTCCAAACATTGTATTTCATTTGCCACTTTCTTGCCCATTCTCCTAATCTGTCTCAGTCCTTCTGCATCCTACCTGTTTCCTCAACACTACCTGCCCCTCCACCAACCTTCATATCATCTGAAAACTTGGCAACAAAGCCATCTATTTCATCATCTAAATCATTGATCTACAGCACAAAAAGAAGTGGTCCCAACACCGACCCCTGAGGAACACCATTAGTCACTGGCAGCCAACCAGAAAAGGATCCTTTTATTCCCACTCGCTGCCTCCTACCAACCAGCCAATGCTCTAACCATGTTAGTAACTTTCCTGTCATACAATGAGCTCCTAACTTGTTATGCAGCCTCATGTGTGGCACCTTGTCAAAGGCCTTCTGAAAGTCCAGATATACAACATCCACTGCTTCCCCTTTATCTATCCTACTTGTAGTCTCCTCAAAGAATTCCAATAGGTTCATCAGGCAGGATTTTTCCGTAAGGAAAGAATGCCGTCACCAAGTGCTCCATCACCTCATCCTTAACAATTCTCTCCAACATCTTCCCAACTACTGAGGTCAGGCTAACTGGTCTATAATTTCCTTTCTGCTGCTTTTCTCCTTTCTCAAAGAGTGGAGTGACATTTGCAATTTTCCAGTCCTCTGGCACCATGCCAGAGTCCAATGATTTTTGAAAGATCATCACTAATATCTCCACAATCTTTAATGCCACCTCTTGCAGAACCCTAGGGTGCCGTTACTCTGGTCCGGATGATTTATGTACCCTTAGGTCTTTCAGCTTTTTGAGCACCTTCTCCCTTGTAATGGTAACTGCACCCACTTCTCTTCCCTCGCACTCTTCAACATCTGGCACTTGACACAAAATACTCATTTAGTTCATCTGCCATCTCCTTGTCCCCTGTTATTATTTCTCCAGCCTCATTGTTCCAACAGTCCTATATCCACTCTCATCTCTCTTTTATATTTAACATACTTGAAAAGACTTTTACTGTCCATTTTGATATTATCTGCTAGCTTGCTTTCACATTTCATCTTTTCCCTCCCAATGACTTTTCTCGTTACTGTCTGTAGGTTTTTTTTAAAAGCTTCCCGATCCTCTGTCTTCCTACCGATTTTTGCTTTGCTGTACGCCCTTCCTTTGGCATTTCCATCGGCTTTGGCTTCCCTGGTCAGCCACGGTTGTACTGTTCTGCCGAGTGAGTATTGCTTTATTTTTGGAATACATCTATCTTGCACCTT
>NC_082736.1:34265605-34270605 GCF_030144855.1 Hypanus sabinus
GGGACCTTATCAAATGCCTTCTGAAAATCGCGGTACACTACATCCACTGGATCTCCCTTGTCTAACTTCCTGGTTACATCCTCGAAAAGCTCCAATAGATTAGTCAAGCATGATTTGCCCTTGGTAAATTCATGCTGGCTCGGCCCAATCCTATCACTGCTATCCAGATATGCCACTATTTCATCTTTAATAATGGACTCTAGCATCTTCCCCACGACTGATGTTAGGCTGACAGGACGATAGTTCTCTGTTTTGTCCCTCCCTCGTTTCTTAAAAAGTGGGATAACATTAGCCAATCCTCAGGAACTGATCCTGAATCTAAGGAACATTGGAAAATAACCATATAACCATATATAACCATATAACAATCACAGCACGGAAACAGGCCATCTTGGCCCTCCTAGTCCGTGCCGAACCCTTAATCTCACCTAGTCCCACCTACCCGCACTCAGCCCATAACCCTCCAATCCTTTCCTGTCCATATACCTATCCAATTTTACCTTAAATGACACAACTGAACTGGCCTCTACTACTTCTACAGGAAGCTCATTCCACACAGCTATCACTCTTTGAGTAAAGAAATACCCCCTCGTGTTTCCCTTAAACTTCTGCCCCCTAACTCTCAAATCATGTCCTCTCGTTTGAATCTCCCCTACTCTCAATGGAAACAGCCTGTTCACGTCAACTCTATCTATCCCTCTCAAAATTTTAAATACCTCGATCAAATCCCCCCTCAACCTTCTACGCTCCAATGAATAGAGATCTAACTTGTTCAACCTTTCTCTGTAACTTAATTGCTGAAACCCAGGTAACATCCTAGTAAATCGTCTCTGCACTCTCTCTAATTTATTGATATCTTTCCTATTAGGGGATTACCAATGCATCCTCAATTTCCAGGGCCACCTCCTTTGGTACCCTAGGATGCAGACCATCTGGACCAGGGGATTTGTCAGCCTTCAGTCCCATCAGTCTACTCATCACCGTTTCCTTCCTAATGTCAATCTGTTTCATTTCCTCTGTTACCTTGGCCCATCCATACATCTGGGAGATTGCTTGTGTCTTCCCTAGTGAAGACAGATCTAAAGTACTTCTTAAATTCTTCTGCCATTTCTTTGTTTCCCATAACAATTTCACCCAATTCATTCTTCAAGGGCCCAACATTGTTCTTACCTATCTTCTTTCTCTTCACATACTAAAAAAGCTTTTGCTATCTTCCTTTATATTCCTGGCTAGCTTGCATTCGTACTTCATTTTTTCTCCCCGTATTGCCTTTTTAGTTAAGTTCTGTTGTTCCTTAAAAACTTCCCAATCATCTGTCCTCCCACTCACCTTAGCTCTGTCATACTTCCTTTTTTTTAATGCTATGCAATCTCTGACTTCCTTTGTCAACCACCCCTTTCCCCTCTTTGAATCCTTCCTTCTCTGGGGGATGAACTGATTTTGCACCTTGTGCATTATTCCCAAGAATAGCTGCCATTGCTGTTCCACTGTCTTTTCTGCTAGGCTATCGGTCCAGTCAACTGTGGCCAGCTCCTCCCTCATGGCTCCATAGTTTCCCCTGTTCAGCTGCAACACTGACACCTCCCAGCTGCCCTTATCCTTCTCAAATTGCAGATAAAAACTAATTGTATTATGGTCACTACCCCCTAATGGCTCCTTTCCTGCAAGATCGCTTATAGGAGATGACAGAGGACAGTGGGGAAAGGGAAGGAGGAGAGGAATGGAATGGAGGGAGGGGAGGATTCGTTGAAAAGCTGGAAGCTTTTGTTTCTCGTTTTTTGGGCTTCACCAGCCCCAGCCCGCGATTGGATCGCCACTTCACAACGAACAACTAACAGGGTCGCCGGCACTGTCAACTGTTGTGCCAACCCCTGGGCCGCCGTGCCTCCGAACTAATCAGTTCCGCTCACTGAGGTCGGACAAGGGTTAGTAACGGAACGGAACGCAGAGTAAAGTGAAAGCGCGGTGCAGGCAGACAAGCGCCGCGACGGGGCGGACTCTGAGGCCGGGAGACAATTTTATGTCGGGGTAGAATCTGTCCCCGGGCCTGGCGGGACGAGCTGTCGGGCTCTTGTGTCTTCTGCCCCACGGGAGAGGGGAGGAGGGAGGATGCCCGGGGTAATGATGCTGGCTGCTTTGCTGAGGTGTCCGTGGAGGGGAGGCTGGGCTCGCTGGGAGGGGCCCGTGGGGTGAATTCATTGCGGGTGGGGCTTTCTGTGGGTGGTGAGTGAGGGCGGGCGGGGGGCGTTTGTAGGTGGGTCTTCGGCCCAAGCGGGCGGGGATTCTGAGGGTATCGGAGTGGCTTGCTGCGGGTGGGGCTTGGGGACGGCCCCCCTCTCCCCCGGGCACAGCCCCCTCGGCACTAGCGGCGGGGATGGAGAGAGGGGGTCAGTGCCGAGACGATGGCCGGCGGCTCTCGGGCTGAGCCACGGGTTGGGGAGGAATTCTCCCCGGGTTAAGCAGTAACACGCCAACACACAGTGGCCAGGTGCAGTTACGTTTATTCAAACCAGGACTCCCGATTGCCCCCGGACGCTCTGCCTCCCTCCTCTGCTCGCTCCGGCTTCACGCACAGGCCGTTGTGTTTGATCTTAACCCGGACGTCGTTCAGCCTGCGAAAGGAGGAAGATTTAGGAGCGGGAGGGCGGTCAACCGAACACCCGAACCCCTTCTTCTCTCTTCTCGTGCCCCCAGAGGGTGGGGGGGGGCGGAGGGAAACAGGCCGTTCGGCCCAGCGAGTCCGTGCTGGCCATCGTCCACCCATTTTCAACAATCCCGTTTCCTTCCCCTCGCAACCTCCATCAGCTCCTCCCCCACCCACCAGATCCCGCTGCTCGCCCGCACACTAACCAATTGACCCGCCGATCCCGCGTATCGGGCTGTGGGAGGGAGCCAGAACACCGGGGGAGGGTAACTCACACAGTCACGTGAGCTGACAGGTACACGATGGGCTGAATGGCCTTTTCCCTGAGATGGGAACCCATCTCTCATTCCGAATGGTTGTACCGCCACCTGGAGACGGTGACACCGCCAGAGCCCCAGGATACAAGGACGTACCTACGGGGCGGGGACGAGGAGGAAATCTTCAGCCAGAGGATGGTGAATCTGCGGGATTTATCGCCACAGACGCCTGTGGAGGCCAATTCTTTGAGTATATTTAAAGTGGAGGCTGACAGGTTCTTGATTTGCTCAGGGTGTGAAAGGGTTACAGGGAGAAGGCGGGTAGAATGGAGTTGAGAGGGTTAATAAATCAGCTATCAGCGGGTGGAGGTGTGAGGCGCTCCGTCCCTCCGCTGCCTGCAGGTCACCCTGGGGCAAAGGGTGGCACCTGCTTAGCCCCCGATCAGGGTCACGGGAAGCAGCGGGGGCGGGGGGGCGGGTGGTGGGTGGTCGAACAAGCGGCCGGTGCAGATCACAAGTCCCGGTTCTGCGGCCACTGACGCCAGGCAGACAATCCCTGACGAGTGTTGATAATGGCTGGGGTCACCCGGGCCCCCATCTCCCAGGACATGCCCTCTTCTCATTGATACCATCAGGGAGGGGGTACAGGAGCCTGAAGACACACACTCAACGATTCAGGAACAGCCTCTTCCCCTCTGCCATCAGGGAGGAGGTACAGGAGCCTGAAGACACACACTCAGTGATTCAGGAACAGCTTCTTCCCCTCTGCCATCAGGGAGGAGGTACAGGAGCCTGAAGACACACACTCAACGATTCAGGAACAGCTTCTTCCCCTCTGCCATCAGGGAGGGAGTACAGGAGCCTGAAGACACACACTCAGTGATTCAGGAACAGCTTCTTCCCCTCTGCCATCAGGGAGGAGGTACAGGAGCCTGAAGACACACACTCAACGATTCAGGAACAGCTTCTTCCCCTCTGCCATCAGGGAGGAGGTACAGGAGCCTGAAGACACACACTCAACGATTCAGGAACAGCTTCTTCCCCTCTGCCATCAGGGAGGAGGTACAGGAGCCTGAAGACACACACTCAGTGATTCAGGAACAGCTTCTTCTCCTCTGCCATCAGGGAGGAGGTACAGGAGCCTGAAGACACACACTCAACGATTCAGGAACAGCTTCTTCCCCTCTGCCATCAGGGAGGAGGTACAGGAGCCTGAAGACACACACTCAGCGATTCAGGAACAGCTTCTTCCCCTCTGCCCTTGGATTTCTGAATGGACATTGATCCCATGAACACCACCTCACTACTTTTTCATTTCTGTTTTTGCGCTATTTATTCATCTCTTTTTCCCCATCCCCTCCCTCTCTTACCCCCTCTCTATCTCTCTCTTCACCCTCTCTCCCCCTCTCTCCCTCCCTCTCTCTCTCTCTCTCTCACTCCCTCTCCCTCTCTCTCTCTCTCACTCCTCTCCCTCTCCCTCTCCCTCTGTCCCTTTCTCCCCCATTTCGCTCCGTCTCCCCTCTCTGTCTCTCCCTCCCTCTCTCCTGATCCCTTCTCCCTGCTCTCCCCTTTTTCTCCACATTCTCCCTCACTCTCTCTCCCCCCCCCTCTCTCCCTCCCCTCCCGGCCCCCCTTTACTCCAATTTTAAGGACGCGGCAGGCCGTTCGGCCCCTCTCCCCTCCCGGCCCCATTTTACTCAGTGTTAAGGAGTGACAGACCATTCGGCCCCTCTCCCTGCACTTCCTCCCCTCCTGACCCCCCCTTTACACAGTGTTAAGGACGCGGCAGGCCGTTCGGGCCCTCACCAGTTGTAGAGGCAGAGGTTACAGCGGTTTATGTAGGTCACCCCATCCGTGCCGCAGATCTTCTTGCTGAACATTGGGCAGATGGGCAGATCTGGGAAATCCTCGCAGTCCGGCTGCAGAGGGAATTGGATCCGTAGGTTACGCTCACATGGAAGGGGAGACCCCCCCCCCCCAGGCCTTTCGGCCCAACTCGTCTGTACTGTCCTTCTGACTGCATCTGGCCCACGTCCCTCTCAACCTTTCCCACCTACATTCCTGTCGGAAGGTCTTTTAAACGCCATTGATGATAACTG